>NW_008238464.1:8456465-8488383 GCF_000691975.1 Corvus brachyrhynchos
TCCCTACAGTGTGACTAATTAGAAGGCTCTAAAAGTTCTTAAAATCTTCCTTAATTGTTTAAACAACCCTTTATTATCTCTTTTTTATCATGGTTCTCAATATCAAAAGGTTTCCACTTGTTGTGAGAAAGAAGAATAGATAATTTATATGTTAAAAGGAGTATAAGATAGTTGTGTTGTTGGAAATCTATTTGATGAGCAAAGTTCAATTTTCTTTTTTTTTTTTTTGAAAAGAGAGTGGCAGCATTGAAGACTGAATTTTCTGTAATAGACTTAGAGTTCATTGAGCACCAGCTGGAGATTTGATCAGCTTTCTGGTATTTTTTCAGAGGCAAATTAATCAAGCCACTAGAACTCTCAGTCCTCCCATAAAGTTTCTGTGGCTGAGTTCTGTCAGTTAGCTTTGTGCTGCAGACGACAGACATTATCTCTTAATCACTCATCATCTTCCAGCTGTGTCCTTCATCTTCTTCACAAATCTAAAATTAATCTTACTGTGTTGAAGCTTAGAAAACTCTCTTCCATAAAAGTGTTTCTTGTTAGGAGATGACTAATCATTGCCATCTCTGCCTTCTTGTGCTATGAGGAACTTCGTAAAAGGGTAGAATTTTTTGGGTAGGAAGGAACCTTAAAACTCCTCTAGTTCCAACCCCCTGACAGGTTGCTCAGAGACACATTCAACCTGGTCCTGAACACTTTTGGATATGGGGCATCCACAATTTCTCTGGGCAACTTGTTATTGTGTCTCACCCTCACAGTAAAGATTTTCTTCCTAATATCTAATCTAAACCTTCACTCTTCTGGTCTGAAGCCATTCCCCCTTGTCCCATCACTACATGTGTGTAAATAGTCCCTCTTCAGTTTTCCTGTAGACCTTCTTTAGGTACTGGATGGCTGCTATAAGGTCACCCCAGATTCTTCTCTTTTCTGGGCTGAAAAAGCCAAATTGTGCTAACCTTTCTTTATAGCAGAGACACTCCATCTACCTAATCATCTTGGTGGGCCTCCTCTGGACTCATTCCCACAGGTCAATGCTCTACCTGTGCTGGGGACTGCAGAGCTGCAAGCAGTAGTTCAGATAGTGTCTCATGAGAGTGGATTAGGGGGCAGAATAGCCTCTTTTGAGTGTAGCTTCCCCTTGTACTGCCTGTATTTTCCTGTGTCTCAGGGCTGCAGCACTTGCATTCACAGGTATTCTGTTTTTTCACTGTCTACAACAGCTGCATTGATGGCAGTGGTTTGTGTGTGTGTGTATAAATACCTGGGGGAAAATGTGACTGCCATGTTTAATGCTCTGGAACACTTTGACAATGATAACTGCATATTTATTTTTGTTGAGGTTGATCAACAGCTATTGGCAAGGTGTAGGGATAGATTACTTCTGTCAGCCCAGATGGAGATCAAAGTAGAGTTTATTCAATGATATTTTAAAAATATTTACACAAATGTTTTCTTACAAGTTCTGAGAATAACACTCTATGTTGACTACAATATATGCTTTGCCTTCAAAGGCTGTTTTTGGTAAAGGCCACTCTTCTTGCTTTTTTTACTCCTTCCCCTGCTATGGAAAATCTCTGTCAGAGGAGCTCAGGGGTAGGCTACAGGGCTAGCTTTGGATGCTACCACCCCTAGCAGTCTGCATGAAGCTCTTTCCCCAAAGAGGATGAGCAGAACAGAGATGAGCATGGGCCCACACGTTGGCTGCTCCAGTTTACACTTAAGCAGCTGATGGCAGTGAATTGACATTAAACACCAGAGTGCAAAGCCTGTAGTTTTCTGCAGGGTATCTTCTGTGACACTGTTGGTGACCACCAGCAGAAAAAAAAGCAGGTACAGAACAGAGGAGACCCATGGCATCTTTAGTCACTTCAGCAGCTGATCAGTGAATGTGCTCATCTGTCAGAGTAGCTGTAGTCAGAGCTGCCACTGCAGGTTGTATAGATGTATCTGGGCATGCTTTGAAGTAGCTGCTTTGGATACGGCCCAACAAGTAGCTGAGGCAGCACGGGGTTCAGTGCAGGCTCCACTTCCAGTTATTTATTCAGCTTCTCCCGTAGTTTGCATAACCCAGGCTGAGAGCTGTGCTGCCATAGCTACACAGTAACATCACTCCTGCTAGTTTAAAGTTAGACTGGGCTTGTGGGCATTAGCTCCAGCCATGGCTCCACACAAACAGACCAGCTCTGCCCTTATTTGTTTGTTTCAATTCCCCAATGGGATCTTCAGGCACTGCTGCAATAGAAATAATAATGAACCATTAATAACTTCTGCTGAATCATTTGAAAACTATTCACTGTGCAGTTGATGTTTATTTATTAGTGCAGAGTAGGTGATGCAATAAAAGACAGCAAACAAAATGAGCCGTGGACTGTTTTGCTTCAATTTATTGAACATTTTCTTCTGGGGATAATTATGTCTTAAAATGAAAGCAAGTTATGTGCATTTGTGGTTGGAAAGATTCCCCTTGCCTCCAAATATCTTCTGAAAGTAATTTTGTTTATTAGTCTTGGTATTATTTTACTATTAATGCAATGCTGATAAAGTGTCTGGAGAGAGGTGAATTTTTTCCAGAATAGAGTTATGAAATGTCAGAACTGGGTATGTTCTGTCCTTCTGTTAATATTTCTATGTTTTTTTGGCATAAATTCATGTCAACCTCCACCTTTGGGCCCAAAACAGCTAGATGGAGCTCTTTCCTCTCTAATTAACAGGAAACCATCTTAAAGAACTAATTTAAAATCTTTGGACCAATCTGCCAATGAAAATATTCTCATTTTTTAAAAAAGACAGCTCTGAGTAAGAGCTATGTAGGAAGGTTTTGCAAGATTAGACCCAACAGCTTAAGCTGGAAAGACGTTAATAATGAGCATGTGAACAGAGCTGATTCTGCAGTGCATGGACTGGCCAAAAAAAAAAAAAAAAAAAAAAAGGGAAAGAAATCAGGCTGTCTCTTTATCTAGGAAGGTTTTGCAAGATTAGACCCAACAGCTTAAGCTGGAAAGACGTTAATAATGAGCATGTGAACAGAGCTGATTCTGCAGTGCATGGACTGGCCAAAAAAAAAAAAAAAAAAAGAAAGTGAATGAAATATAACTCGAAGGTTTCCTGTCAAGGAGTATCTCTGTCATATATACACATAGGTACAAATATTGAATTAGATGATATAATGATCTTTCTCTGTCTCTGACTCAATGAACCTAGACAAATGCCAAGTGTATTCGTTAGTGAAGATAGCTAAGGTGGTGCTTGTAAGAAGCTGCGTTGAAACAAGTCAGGTAGAGGTCCTATGATCTAAAATACGATGGCCAAGAGAAGACTAAACATTGTCTTTAAAATCTATAAAGCAAGGCAGCAGTATCCTAGTTGCTCTTGCTAGGTTAAGAAAATCTTCCCCAGTATGGATATATTTCATTCTATCAACCCTCAGGAAATAAAGATAAATGAAAATGGAGAACTATTTGTTTTAAAAATATGCACAGTAAAGATATTCATAATTTATATACATTTAATTAGTTATCACATTTCTGAAAAGGTAACTAATAAACAGAGATATGAGGATGTTTACTCTTTATTTTTCTTTGCAATACACAGGTTATGCTGGATTTACACTAAAACCTCTTAGAATCAGTGGAAGATTTTCCCACTGATAGGGGGAACTAAAAATAAACTATATCATGTAATTGCTTTCACAAACCGCTAATCAAACTCTGCTCCTGAAACTGTGTTTCTGCCAACTACTAAGGCAGCCTGGTTGTCACAGACACACAGCAGAGCTGTCTGCTTCTGCTTTGTTCTCCCCTTCCTAGTCTATTACCGTGAGCTAGCAGAGGGGACAGAGCTGCAGTAACACTTTGTGGCACCCATTCATCACTCAACTTCAGACCACACAAGTGTATTCCAGAGGCCACCTCGACCTCCTGCTCATTATTCTGTCTATGATCTGAACTTGGTCTTCCTAGGCAGCCAGAGGATGCTGGGTGTACTCACTTGCCTTGAGTACCTCCATTGCCATGGCCCAGGATGGAAGAGTCCAAAGTGTACTTTGGGATTTTCTCAGCTGTACATGGCACTGTGGACCTGAAGGAGTCTGACTGAGCTGTATAACTTAGTCACATGATATTACAGTCAGTCACAAATTTTGTTCCTCTTTGCCTGTTCAGCTCCAGCTAGCAATAATTTTTGTTTTGCTGCCACACAGGAAAGCAGTTACAGGATCTCACTGCAAGATTAGAAACCTTCTACTCTCCCAAAATAACTTACTTCCAGACAATTTATACCTACTTTGTGTTATACAAGTATACCTGAAAGCTTAACTAGATCCTCCCTGATGCTAATTGAATAGTCATGCTGTGGCTACATGAGCAAATTAATTGCAGTCACACAACAGGATTGGTAGGCCAAAGCAGTCAGTGATGACACTATTATTTCCTTTACAGGCACTTTGGAGTTTACTTGAGATATGATTTATTTCAGTTGAATACCTCCGCTACCTGTGTGATTCAAAGTTTTCCAAAGGAAATCTGTGCTTCAGACCCTTTTTCCTGGATCTTGGGTCCCTCTAGGAAGTGCCACATTGTCTGTCTGCTTCCGGCAGATAAATGCCACTGCTCACAGCAGTTTCCTCCTTGTATTATCTGTCTAACATCAAACATATGAAAGTATCACTTCTGTTCCTGCTCATGCTGTGCAAGATACCACCTGCACCTCTGCCCACTTCCCTCCTCATAGCCTGCACAGTGTTTGCTGCTCTGTGCCACAGTCAAGGAGTGAATCCTGTGGCTTCAGCAGGTACCCCAGTAGGACAGCAGTAATAAACTGACACTTGCATACACAGATTTCTGTCTGATGACTTTGCCCAGGCTTGATTGACGTTGAGTTGAGACTACTGGGACTGCATCACCATTGGGATGACCAGTAGCAGGTATGACATTTTCCAATGCAGTTGGGGCACCACCAAAAATCTCTCCTGTGAGCTGGCTTCAGGGTCTTGCCCTCCTGACATGTAATTTTGCAAGCTGATATCTGTATTCAGAATAGCAGCTGTAACCCTGTGGAACTTTACAAACTTCAAAGCCTGGTCTGTGGCTAATCAGTGTGGGATAGACAAGTCCGCCACAGGCAGGGTGCAGTGAAGCTCTCCAAGACCATTCTCCACAGCTGCTTCCTACATCCAGAGCAAATAAGTGACACAAGCAAAATCGTTGAGACCTTTTCCATTCAGAGGCTGCATTACTGTGTGTGTGTTGTGGGAGGGAAGAACAGGGCCCTTTGTCTTCCCCCTGCTTCCCAGAGCATGGAAGGTGTGAGCGCCTAAACTGCAAGGGCTGCCACCACTTGTTCAGGACCAAGGCAGGCCAAGATGCCTTGACAGAACTTGCCCAAAGGACTGAGGATACTCATGCCTTCTGCAGCTCTCGCCATCCAGTCAGAGGGGTGCAGGTACCATCTTTTCAAGCTGAACAAGGATCAGCTACCTGGCTGAGGCCAGGTAGCAATGCTGCTCATCCATGCATGACTGGATCATGAGTCTGTGCTAAGGACTACACTGTCAAGTACAGGAGTGCTCCCTTTCTGCAGTGAGCTTCTTACTGTGTGTGCAAGTCATCATTTCAGCAGCACACTGCAAGGTAGAGGGCCACACAAATCAGCCTTGATGACAGTGCCCTCCAAATTATGGGTGCCTGCTGTGTCCTGCAGGATTGTGGGAGAATATATTTTGGACTGAAACGCTGAGGAACAGTTTCTTCAGAAAAACTGTGCATAACCTGTTGCACTCTGCAGGTGAAACACTATGATGACATGCATGCAAGGGATGCTTTCTGTTCCTTCAGATGGAGAATATCTGAAGCAAGAGGCTTACATGTCCCCATCTTTTCCAGAAATTAAACTTCATAATGGAAATCATAAAGTTTAAAAATGAAAAAAATCCCAAAGTGACTTTTAGATCTGCTTAATCCTCCTTTTATTCTGGAAGAGGCTACAGTGGATTTTGGTAGCCCTAGTGTTGAGCTTCAATTTCTCAGCAGTGTTACTAAATACGCTATTCCTTTTCAGCAAAGATGGTTACTCTAGTTGTCTTCTCTAGCTTTCTGCCTCCTATTACTTTTTCTGTGTATCAGTATGTGCTTTGACTCAGTAAGTCTCAGGAAACCACCCTCACACTCCTGAGATGAGTCTCCTGCCCTCACAGGTCTTTCCTGGAGTAGCTGCTCTGGGGGATGTAGCAGCCAGAATATACACGGGATTCAGCTGAAAAGGATGGTGTGTGGGTGTGTTTTTTACTGCTTAACAGAAATCTGACAGGAGAAGAGGGCCTTGAGGGTGGCTTGCTTGCATGTGGCACTGCAGGGAGCTGGCAGTGACACAATGGTGGGAGAGAAGCTTGTTGAAACTGCTTGGGAATGGGACAATCAATAAATGCTGCCGTAGTAGATCTAGATGGTCCCAAGCAGTGGGAAGGGACCCCCCAGCAGGAAAATTCTCCTCCCAAGTCAGACAGAACTCTGTCTCACTTCTTCTTCATTCTTTACAAATTTTAGGAAAAGAATCTCCCATCTTTTCTGTGCCTTGGCTTTTGCCTCAAATGTTTGATTCACAGAGACTGAGCCCTTCCAGCCTCACAAATTGCCCCAGTTCCTTGCCTCAGAGGGACTCAAAGCTGGAGTCCCATCTTTGTGTGCTGGCCCTCCTACTCACGAACACTTAGGGGCCAAGCTTTCCACAAGGACACAGCTATTCAAGGAACCACCATACCTTTCCCATGCTATGATGGGCCATCAATACCTACAACTCACAGTCCCTTCTCAGGCATCTTGCTCTTAATCTATTGGAAAAAAAAGACAGCACATGCTAGGATGATGCAGAGCTTTAGCTCAAGGTGAAATACCTGTATCTAAGCAGAAATGGGTTAGCATGGGTGACTTCATCTTCTGAGCTGCAGGCTGCATCACTTCTAAGGAGATCAGTGTGATAGGGAAATCCGTGGGAAAACCCACATGGCCAAAAAAGAACTACTTAGGAGCAAGGGCAGAGAAAGAGAGACCAGGAAGAGATGCAGGGAGTGGGAAAAACCCTGTCCAGGAGTGCAAACATCCCCCTGGGGAACAGGTCCCGCCACTTGTCAGTTGTGACACACTGCAGTGGGGACAATGTTGGTAAAAACTGGTAAATATGGGCAAGTAAAAAAGGCAACACAGTGCCTGTAACTGTCTGTTGGAAAGAGGGAAGCAGTCACTGTGCTGTCAAGAGCTTTTTCTCTCTCCACCAGGCTGTCTACCTGACATTTCTCCTCCTTCTTCTCTTCTCAGGAACCTGGGCTTGAAGCTCTGAAGAAAGGCAAAGAAGCTGCTGTTGTTGTCACTTCTCTGCTCCTGATATCCTGGCCATTTTAAGGGAACATGGAGTAAAGATGGAGAGGAGTGGTAGCCAGCTGCTACCCCAGTAGCATCTTTGTGTTGTAAACACAGGGAAGCCTTTCAGCATGTACTTTTCAGTCTCATGGCTGAGGGCAGAAGTGGGAGCAGTAGTGTTACTGTGAATGGTACCATCACTACATCTTCAGGTGATAATCCAGTGCCTACAGGAAGGGATCATGCAGGAGTGTCAGTTTACAGTAAGCTAAGGAGGATGAATCACCACAGAGTGCTGTATTCACAGCTTTCCTGGATGTCTGGACTGAGCTAGATGCTCCTGCTGGGTGGCACTGGATGAAAAGTTCTGGATGTAAAGACAGTTGCTACATGAAAAAATACTCTGGCAGATTTCAGACCTTGAAGAATACTTTGCAAAGTGGCCAGATCACCAATATGCTAAACCACAGTTACAAATACACACCTGTAATACAGTTGCTAGAAGTTTACCTCTTCTCTTCTCAGCATGGAGACGTGAGTATTAAACTGCACCCATGCTCCAATTAACCAGGACAGAGGGTGACTATTGCAAGTTATGGTGGGAGTGGCCAAAGCAGAAGCCCCTCTGAATGTCCTCACTTGCCTTCTGCAAGGTTTAGGCGTGGGCTCTGTAGGTCAGTACTGGCATGGTGGCACTGTGACACAGGGCTATGGGGGTTCAGAAAAGCCAACTTTGTGATGGACTCTCAGCCACAGAACTTTTAAAGCTGTCTGTAATGGACACAGACCTTCCCCTGCATGATTATTTTCTTCAGAAAAACTATCTTTCTTTGCTCAAATTTCAAGCAACATTGCTAGCAAGCTGCTGATGCTGCCACTATGTTATTCAACTGTCCAAGAAGTTTTCAGCCTCTTCATCTCACAGTTTGATGAAAGATCTTGTTTCATCAAGTGTCTGTAAATCTTCAAGGAGAATGGGCAGGTGTCTGATACTTTGACAGACAAACAAAGATTGCAAGTTGGAAAAGGAAACCGTGGCAAGTTGGACTTGTAGCCAAAAGGAAAGGTAGCAAACCCAGGAATTCCTCTGTAGAAGATGAAATGTCTTTGCAAAAATAGCTGAGGCATAACAGTTGTTGGTAAATAGAAAGACAGAGATGACACTTGTTCATTTGAATGTCAGAAGAGATGCTTTATGGGATCTGTGGAAGAGTAGAGAGCCTCCTCACAGCACAGATATTTTATATAACACCTAGTGGCACTGTGGCCCACACCCTGGCTCAAACCCCACTGTCTCCATGGAGCACTGGAACACTTGTGAAATGATAATTTCATTTTAGTTTCCTCCAAGGGGAATTGAACTTGTGTGCACCAAAATCACGTTGCCATCTGAACCAAGATGCTGGAACTGAGGCAAACAGGGAGGTCTCTTCAAAACTGCACAACTGTTTCAAGCCAGAGTGTCCATGTAGAACTCTTTTCTCAGTCTTTGGAGGATGAGGGGAAACAAGCTAAGGTTTTTTATGTCAGTGTCCTGCCCTTATAGCTGAGATGTAACACTATAGATCAATGCAATACCTACAGGGTCCTTGATCTATTTTCTATGTTCACTTTTTCTTCTGAGGAATTTGGGTATAGGGATGCTTTTTAGCATCTGACCCACACCAATATAAAAGTTGGTATCTGGACCTGGGAACTTGGAAGCATCCATAGGTCAGTAATAAGGACATGACTTTTAGGCTGCCTCCCCTGCACCTACAATGCTGCACTGAAGCTGGATGACTTCTGCTGTGCCCAAAAAGGCCAAGTTTGATGGCAGACCTTCCTTCTTATTTATACGTAGAGGGTCTTTTTTTTATTTGGCAGTAAACAATCCTAGAAGATGTCTCCCAAAAGTCCTGTAGTATTGAAAAGATTGAACAGATGTAATCTAAGTAATTGGAGACAGGAAACTTATCCCATTGGACCTACGTACTTTTTAAAATGTCTCTCTTTAAATGATACTTTTGGAACTGAACAAAGTAGAGAAAAGAAATGAACTGGATTTTTTTATTTCACCAAAGAGTAAGAAAGGGCTCTAGTTTAAATCAATTCTGTTACCTCTGTTTAGAAAGTATCTTCTAAAAGAAAATCTTTGACATAGAATTATCATTAATATAACATGATATTAAAGCTTTCCAATTTGGTGTTTGGCATTTCCTCTTAACTAGTTCATATCTTCCAGCTGGATTAGCATCAAAGAATCATCACAAGATGTTTGCCTGAGGTTCAGCTGCGTGATCACATCAAACTATTTTCCTCCCACCTGAGGGATTAACAGGAGCATAAATTAAGAGTTTTATCTACTTCAACCATTAAGCACAAATATTCAACCTTAATATATCTTTTTACACTTATTGTGTGATGATCAATAGGAGATTTTTGTTTAATTTTGCTCTTTTGATACATTACTTTGGAAACAAGGTACTCCAATATTTCAAGATGACTAATTGCTGAGATTTTGCAGACTATGAAGCACCAAAATGTTCTGAAATGCCTGACAAAGATATTTACAATCAGACTTGTTTAATCCTTAATCGATCATCAAGTCCCATTTCTATGCAGGCTAGAAGAATCCTCAGGCTAACAAAAAGGTGACAGGAAACCAGATGGTCAGATATTTGGATAAAGTAAGGAGGTATTATCCAGGCCTGAGTGATGTTCTGCGAAACAAGGAAGAGTAAATGCTGGTTCAGAATTCAGAAGGGCAGATGAGAAATAATATTGCATGCTGCCTTCTCTTTCCCCTGTTAACAGTAGTACCTGGAGGGAAGAGTCCCTTGATAGCCATGGGCCTTGCAGGCAAAGTCCAGCTACACGTGCACTGAGGCAAACGAGGTTCAAGGACTCCACCTGGTACACAAAGAAGTCATTTCTGGCATGCAGGCCCTGCTGGTTGATTGGCAGGGCCATAGGAGAGATAAATCAAAGCAAATACAGTTTTAAACCCCTTGTGCTATCAGTGCCTGCTGTGCTGGTAAGTCATCTTCGGTGTCCTTGTTTTTTTCTTCTCTCATTTTGAACAGGTTAAGGAGCACATTCCCAGTACAGCTCATGAAGCTGCCTTCTACCTGCTCCTCCCTGAGCACCCCTTCTTATGATGTTGTACCACAGCTCTGGGGGAAGCCACTAGCTTCCAATGGCAGTGGGTATTCCTGTTATTAATTAGTGAATAAGAAATTGAGCTCTGCTTGATTAGGATTCCTATAAATTATCTGCATTAAGTCATGTGCTTAGAAATAATCTGCTCATCATCCTTCTCTTTATCCTATTGTTTGTAACACTCACTTATTTCCTATGCTAAAATGTAGGATGTTATCAGATGTCTATGGAATGGAAGTAAGCATGTCTATAAAGGGATATTCTACAAAACTAGATGCTTCTCTGAGGTGTGGGAGTATACTGACATAACAATGTGTGCATCTGAGCCTCCTCTGATTCCTTTCAGACCCCTTATCATACACAACGTGCTTCAAGTGTGAGAGTATTTCTGAATTTGTATTCAGAATACAGTTGAATATTAACCATTTCCCATTTATTCTCTCAGATAACCTGGCTGGGGATAAGGTGAGGAAAACAAATGGTGAAGATACTATACCACAGAGAAATCAGAGAGATTTAAAAAGTTGTCAGATTAAAATGGATAATTTTTTAGGAGGCAGCAGCCAATATCTGATACTTCAGGAAAAGCCATATACAATGTCCACAGAGATTGTTTCTAATGCTGCTGATGGTATTCTTTCCTGATCCAGTGATCTAAAAACTTTCCTGTCCTTGTGTATATCTGGAAAATGAATTTTAGGATGGATCAGGAAATTCTAAAATAGAAAACAGAAAATCATTTCCTCATATGAAAACATTAGGATTAATGTGTGTGGGGATGGTGTCAAAAAAAGTCATCTCTGAAAAGTCAGAAATCATACCTTGTTTGATTATGTAAATTAATATATCTGCTCTGTTAGGGAAACTATTCCTTCATTTCCTTATCTTATTAATTTCTTTTCTTCCTTCTACTGTATCTACTCCCCTAAAAAAGGGATCTAGTCAGGGTAGAGAGGGAAGGTAGAAAGAGAGAGAGGAAATTTCTAGTGGAAAGGTATGGCTGTGCAGGTCGGCAGGCAGACTAGGCAGGTGGTGAATGATACTCAGGAATGTTTGCACACTGTGCCTCATTAATTGCTCTTCATGAAGTAGTGAACTAAAGAAGGAAAAGCTGATTTTATTTTGATCTGAATTGTTCAGATATAGAGCCTCTATAGAGCCTCTGTGCCTCTGCAGTCAACGCTTTAGGACTAAGCATGCCCACTGGCAGTAAGCTCCTTCCTCAAGGCATCTTTGTTGGTCTTCTTGTGGGCTGGAAGTGAGGATGAGTAAAATATGGTCTCTGAGCAGTCTGGCAGGGGTACCGTGCTTCTGCCCTTTCCAGCTGGGCATATTCATTTGCTGAAGTGAAGGGTCCCTTTTCTATTATAGATTGTGCAACTTAAAGTGCATATTCAGTAGAAAGTCTTGGACAGTTGCAGTGCAGTCCACTTTGCTAATTAAACCAGAGCGGTGTTTAATTCATTTTGACAGCATGCTTCTTCCCCCTGTCATATTTGTAACAGCAGGAAAAAAAATTCTACTCGCTGGCTAATAGTTCCACGGAAACATGCAATTACAGAAATTGCCCATCAGTCTTTGTGTTCCTTGCCATGGCCAACATTGTGATAGCACTGAAACTTATCTGACCAGATATAAACTGGGTGTGTGCCATGGAGGCTTTCCTGTTCCTCCAGGCAATCACAGGCAGCATAAATTTGAGCATCAAGCAGGGGACAGAAGCATAACTACAGGTGTTCTTAATGTCTGCCAAATTCCTCAATCCTACTTAGAAAAAATCACTGTTCTTTCTGATCCCTTGAGCTAATGCTTAGAGTAGACTCAACTAGTTACCTAACATAATAAAGTGAAAAAGTGAGTAGGTGTATGGTGTGAATCCATGGTGATGCACAGACTAGATGTTAGACAGGGTAAGAAGAAATTAGGCTTCCTTCCATCCATCTATCAGCTGTTAAAATGGTAACCAGAGAAAATACAGCCTGGTAGGAGAAACTGGAACCTACAACAGTGATATCCATTGAGACCCTCTAAAGAAAGATAGAAGCAATAACTTCTGGATTTGTGAAAGAGAAAAAAAAAGAAGCATTGCTTTTTGGCAAAAAAGAGAAAAGCTGATAATTTTCTTCCATCTACATCTATGCCTCCTGTGTCTGCTCATTCACCATCAGAGCCCTAGGGTGCTTTTAGAAAAACTGTCCGTAAGAACATTCAGAATTCCAGAAAAGTGTTTGAAACTGCTATCTTGGCTCAGTATGCACAGCATTTTAACCTGCAGCTGAAAATGAAACACAAGAATTCGTTAGGTGCCACTGACCCCCTGTGAGACAGGAAAGGGTTGTCTTTCTATTTTGCAAATGAACAATAAACAGCAATTATTAACGCTCAAGTACAAACCTACAACATTATTAACAAAGACCAAGACACAGCGCAGCTTTGTACAACTGTGTTGTTTTTTTTTAATACATTAACCAGTTAAAAAAAGAATGGAGATTTCAAGCTAATAAAATACCAGGACTTATTCATGTAAGCTATCCACAGCCTCATAAAAGGAGTTTCTCTAACACTAAATGAAGACAGGATGAGCTACCTGCTAAAGGAGACATCCTTTCTCTCTCTTTCTGTCCCTCTCCCTCAGCTTGGCCAACTGCACATGGCTCTTAGGCAGTTTTGAGAAGACACCCATGTAAGAACAGCACTAAATGCTTGAGTTTATGCAGAAGCTGAGGCCAGAGGGCAATGCTGGTCTGGTAGTAGGAAGGTCTAACTCTGGCCTTTCATGTCTCTTTCTCTTCTCATGGTGAAGCAATGAGGTCCTTGGCCAAAATACCCTCCTTCCTCCTGGAGTAGCCCTCGTGCTCCTCTTTTCTTTGGATCTCTTGTGCATGCAGTGGGTGCTTTATGACTCTTGTTCATTCAAATACACTCCTATACCCAGCTCCTATTAACAGGAGAACCAATTACCCTGGAGTGAGTTCAGAAATTATGCTAAAATTGGCAGGGAAATGCCCTTCAGGGTGTTTTTAGTTATTATTAGACTTTTCATTTCATTTTTAAACATTTTTTCAAAGTATATGAGTTCCTGACAACACAAGAGTTAAGCACACAAATACCTTTAAATCTGTGGTTCCTAATCCATGCTGAATATGCATTGTCACCTTAGGTGAAACCAGACACTTGAAAGTTTAATGTTTGATTTAAGTCCTCAGCTGAAATACATCAAAGCTGGTCAGGTGCCTGTTGCTTTTTTGTTCTCAAGAAAAGTATTTCCACATTTAAACATAATTATTTTCTCTATATAATATAATTTAAACATAAACTATTTTCTCTAATGAAAGGGTTGAATTGACAAATACTTCACAAGCTATTTCACCTTCTTTGGCTTATTCTTTTTCTATGTGTTTGTTTTTTTTTAGCAAGCAAAGAGAGCTGGGACAAGGCAGCTGACGTAAAAGCACAATCTTTTGTTGTTTTATTATACTTACCTGGTGCCCTGGAACTTTATTTCCATGACAGCCTTCTTGAATGGCATATTTGCTATTTTCAGTTTACTCTGCGTGTGTGTGCGTATGTGTGTATGAGTGTGCGTGTGTGGGTGTGCCTGCAGAACAATTCCCATTGATGAAAAAGGCCAGGAGAAGGCTTTTAGGAGATGTTATGAAATACTTAGAAGGAAATAATGCTTGTAGCTGCCAGAACAAATAAATTATTAATGTTTACAGCTCAAAAGTTTTTAGAAGCCCGGCTGTTCAAGGTAGCTATGTGCACATGTACGTGTGTATGTGTGTGTACGTACGTGTGTGTGTGTGTGTGCAAATATAAAGGTTAATGACTCACGCTGTGTTTAGTGAATGAATGAGTGAAGGTGCCCAGGCTGCAGGCATCAACTAGCAGACATGCTTGAGAATATCCACCCTAGTAATCATCACCCAGAACCCATAAACTGTGACATTTCACTCGCTTGGGAGTTTCTGGCAGCCCTGCTATCGTCACTGCCGTTTATTGGGCCATTTATGATGTTATAAAGGAAATATTGCTTTTTCTATTGTAAAAGTATTGTGCATGTTTACAGGTGAATAGTAGTACTTAAGATAGCTGACTTTGTTTTATTCCAGGAGAAGACTAGTAGCTGGTTCAAAATGGTAGAAGTTTGGTGTTCACAGAAATCACTTTTATTTAAGGAAATGATTGCACAACTAGCCAACATCCGGTTTGGCATAAGAGCTCATTCTGTCTTCATTTCTGAATAATTGACAAAAATTTCATATGGAAGTATTCCTCCATTACCCATACAAGTAGACCTACAGTTAAAAACTAAAATAAATTTTTTAAAAAATGAAGAAACTGTATCTGAGCACAAAAAGGGAGTTCTGATATTTTTAATGATTCACATATTTGCAATAAGGAAAAGAAATGGCATTTGATTGATTTTTGCTCCTTATCCAGGAGTAAGACCTTTGGCTCTTTTGTCTGTTTGAGTGGATTTGTGCTAAGACCTCAACCTCCATAAGCAGAGAATGCTCTGAAATAAGTGATGTGTCTTTCTAGCTGAGAGCTGAGGCTTTCCCATCTATATGGGATCCTGAAACATTCACTGACCCTATTATCTGAAGCCATGCAGAAACTCCTTCTAAAACATACAGGAGTTTGTTCTACCTGAATATGTGAATGAGTAACTTTTTCTCTATGGAGGATAAAGTGTTCAAATATTTCCAGACAAAGGAGAAAATGGAACCTTTCAGGCATCCAAGATTCACACACCTTGGATGTCTGAAAGAGTAATGATAGATTTTTTCCATGCCATTTTTCCATTCAATGCATACATCTGTCTTTTCTTTGCCATTACCTTATTGTTCTTTTTAATTATCTTACTTGGAAATAAATAAAAAGTTTCATTCATTTTAAGGTTATTTTTTTTTGATGGATCATTTCAGCAAGAAAATTGGGATACTTTCATGTGTTAATGTCACAGCAATCCCCAGCTTTTTTCTCTCAAAGTCTGGGTTGCACCTGTTCTATTTTCCTTATTTAAAACTGTAGCAATAGGAAAATAGTGCTCATTAATGGCCAGAACATGTAGCCCCTGACTGTGCACAGAAAATACTTGAGCAAATATTACACCTTCCAGATGTGGCCTGCAGAGCACGAACAGAAAGGATTCACTTTCTAAGCTCTGATGTCCTGACTTATAGAAAGAGCAAAAGCCATACTAGGAAAATTTCAGTAATTCTTTGGTGCTTTGTATCTGAAGAATTTTTGCCAAATTTAATCAGAGATTAAAGGTGAGACTTGCTCACCCCTGGCATGAAAGGTTCATGGATAAGGAACTGGGAGAACTGCAGATTGTGCTCTGGCAAACTCAGCCACATGTATCCTTGAGCCTGGAAAACCAAGGGAAGCACAGACTGAAGATCTGCATCTGTGAAGGCCTCCTAGCACTGCAGACACAGATACTGAGTGCACCCCGCTGGTGTAGAGGTGGTTGGTAACTGGAATTTGGGTCCACTTGCAACATGCTGGTTTGCCTTTCACATGGGGATTAGGTATGGTTGCACCTGAAAAGGCTGGAAGTTAGAGGACGGAGGGCTTGCAGCTCCAAAACTTGGCTGATTCGGCTTCTGAAGTCTGGTTAGCCAAGTCTTGTGCTGCTTATAATACACACAGCATCCAGAAGCTCACCTTCCCGTGTCTTTGTTTTAGCACTCTCACTTTCAAGAGGGAGATCAGCAAGCAGAGCATCAGTGAAGATGAAATCTTCCTTTGTTAGCTCCTCTCTAGAAAGACAAAATTCAACTTAAGCTAGCATTTGTGTGTTTGTAGAGATGAGGGAACAGTCACCACTGTTGAGACAATAAAGACACACTTTTCCAAATTCTGGGGTGTTTGAGGGCAGAAGTTTATTGAGAGCTAGAGAATAATGCTGTATGACAGAATCTCAACATGATATGGAGGGTATATGGCATTCATCTTTCCACACAGAACTGCCCTGACAGGTCAGAGCTGAACAGTAGTATTGTTACACAAGTGTTAAAAACCTGCACAATGCAATACCAAACATGCCCCACATGCATGCGCCAGGTGAAACCTGTGCTCATGTGCTCATGGAGGCCTCCCACAGTGTGACAATACCCTTGGAAAGAGGGAGGTGCCTTACACCTTGTAGGGTCATAAATACCAGCTTTTGTCCTGATACTTTATCAAGTACAACTTCAAAAAACACTGTGGAAATTCCTACAGTATTCCTAAGTATGCAGATTGGGGGCGTTCAGGGGATTAGAGAGTCTACACAGCCCACACACTAAGTGTATTTGTAAAGCAGTGCCTAGAAAAATCATGGGACATCTCAGGTTTCCAGAGCAGTACAACTATGTCTTCAACTTGCTTTGTGTTCCAGTTAGAGGTATCTTTTGCATGGCTGTTAGCAAGAGCAAATTTAGGTTATAATAGCCCCACCTCCACCAACATTTGACCACCCCCAGACAACTGGTGTCATGAGCTATATATGCTCGTTGATCCATAATTTCTTGACTCTCAGCAGCTGCTTGCCCTCCTCCCACCCTTTCCTCTCAGGGTACTTCCTACTTGAAAGGTATCATATGTGTGGGGCAGACTTTTGCCCCACATCCCTGGTGCTGAGCTCTGTTTTGGCAACAGACACTCATTGAATCATGTCAGTTCTGCTGCCAGCTGCACTGTTTCTCCATGTAGAGCTCCCTAACCAAATGACCATGAATTCACACGCCTTGCTAGTTTTCCTTAATTCTTATTTAGCCAGCCACAAATCAAAAGCAGTCCAAAAAATAATTTGTCACTCTGGTCCCTGAAGCACGTAAAAATGAAAACGTCCATTGAAATGTATCTCTAATAGAAGCACAAGAAGGTTGCCAGGAGAGGTTTGTGTTCTTCTTACAAATAATAGTTAACATTCATAAATGAGAGCTAACACTGTTCTGTGACTGGGTTTGGGGTTGCAGTTCTGAGGTATATGAGAAAAGAAGGGTAGAAATGACACAAAGTACTAAAATCAGTTTCTGCACCTGTCAATATGATGGCAGTAAATGCTACATCTTTCTTTCAAAAATATCATAGGGATGTTCGTGAGATCAAAACCAGAGAAACCAGTTCTTCATTAACTAGTAAATTAATTGGACCAAAATACTGTGATGAATGTAATGGGGAAAATAAGCGCTGCCTTTGGAAAGAAAATGTCTATTTCTGAAAGTCTCAGGATAACAGCAGATTCCAAGGGATGGGACTGACAAAAAAAAAAAAAAAAAAAGGAGAATTGCACCTTGTATGAAAATTTGATGTTTGAGCAGTTTGGATATTTTCACCTTTTTTGTTGAAATGCCAGGAGGTCTTGCTAGACAGGAAATCCAAGTATACATCCATGGATTTCAGCATTCAGAACAGAGTCTTGAGTCTCAGCACTCTCCATTCTGGGCAACAGATCCACCTCTACAGCACTGCCAACCTTCCTCCCTCCTTACCTCCCTTCCCTCCCTCCTTCTCTTGTTCTTACATGCATACATGCAAAAACACGCTTATTTTTGTCACAATTTCATGTGAACTTAATACAGATAGAAAGGTTACCACTGAATGTTTTTCTAGAAGGGTGGAACATTTGAAATAGAAGTTATATTTCAATGCAAAAATGTTTTGTTGAAAAATTCCAAACCATCCTTAATAGATAAGCACACAGTCCTGAGACCCAAAGTGTTTTTATTAAAGCTTGTCACAGGATTTTTATAATTGTAGCTATGTATGACAAATAACGTTATTTATTTTGGATTAAACAGAGCTTCTAGGGACTGCTGGAAACAAACATCTCTGTCAGCATACAGGAAAAACATTTTTTTTCACCATCTGAACTGTAATGAAAATCTCTGCTCATAATGCAACATCAGTAGTAAAAATCAAACAATGCTAAGATAGACAAGAAGATGGAGGAGAATATGGTTATGTAAACTGAGAGTTTGCCAAATTATGGTAGTCACATCTAAGAACACAAAGCAAAGCAAAACAAAGCCTAAACTCATTCGTGCCAATGAGCCAAAATCATGAGGATTGTGTAGAAACCTCTGCATCATGAGAGCGTGAGATAGCTCATGCTAGGAAGAAGACAAGTAGGAGAGACTAAACAACAGAGATATAATATTGGAAATCTAAACAGAGGGAATGTAAATTGGGAGACTCCTTTTATGGGTCTCAGAAGAGAAGAGAAAAGGGATGGCATGTAAAATTGGGAAACATGTTTAACCATGATTTAAAGGAAATGCTCTTTATGCACTGTGTAATTATCTATTAGGACTGCTTGCTAAAAGATAATTGAAGCAAAGGGCTTAGCAGGATTTAAAAAATGATTAGATACAGATGATAGGAACATTCATAGTTAATTAGACAGGATAAGTAATGTACAGGATATACTTATGGTTTGCAAGAGCAGAAGTTACCAGTTAGTGGAGGTTAGGTTGGTATTTACCCTCACAGAGAGATTATTCTGCACCTGTTCATTCTGGGGTTTTGTTCACCTTTTTCTGAAACATTTTCTGTCAGACTCAGGAGGACAAACCATTCTGTGGATCAATGCTATGCTGGCAAATGCCAATTACCATGTCATAAATACAGTAAGGTTAGATCTGGGAGGTCTGTGAGAGGCTGAAACCAGCACAAAACCAGTATTTTGCTCTGCCTTTTAGAAAATGTGACAAATTGTTGAGGCCTTCATGACCTTGGAAGCTGCCTGCTCTGTACTGGACTTGGGCAAAATGGGCTGATGCCTTCCCAAAAAGCCTGGAAGGATCTGCATGGGCTGCTGTGTCTAAGCAGGGTTTTTCAAAGAAAACTACCTGAGACTGAGCCAGATGAGCTCTAGGACAGAGCCCAATGGAGACTGACGGATGTATCCTCTGGTAGCAGAGGCAATAACAGCTCAGGGGACAGCTGCAGTTCCCTGTCTCATGGCACCTTGGGGTCTTGGTTCCCTGGGTTCCTTTCCAGCCCTTGGTGTCTTCTCTGTGAAAGAAATGAAGAGGAAGAACAATTCTTTCTTTCATCTCACAGCAGAACTGAGGACTGGATGTAGTACCTGGAACCGGGGGTTGGGAGGAAATCACTGATCTGGTAACAGAGAGTCTCAGAGCTGAACTGGTCCATTTTAGAAAATTATCACTCTCAGCCCAATCCACAGTGAGGTATGAATTCCTCTACTTCTGTGTCACAAGTTTCTTTTTACCTTTTCAGGGAAACAGATCCATAGAGAACAACATTTCTATTAATTTGCCATAGCTGTACAGTATTTACTGTGATTTTGCCATTCAGAGTGTTGCTATGATCACAAAATTGACAAACTAACCTACTCTCAGTAATGGTGGAATGCTGATCAGTTGAGTGTTACGGAAGAATTTTAGTCTTTTTACAAAGGCTGGGAAATTCTTTTTAAAAGTGCAGTGAAAAAAAAAAAAGAATTACTATACTTGCTAAGCCTAATTACATCCAGAATTCTGAAGTAGATTACAATAAACAATAAAAAAACTGTATGCCCTTTGTGGGTTGTTCTGTGGGTCTTATTGAAGGATAAGATAAAGTTAGATGTAGTCCTCTGCTGGATGTTTTACCAGCAGTCTGGCCACCCATCATTTTAGTATTGTTCTTAGAAGGTTATGTAGGATTTGAAGAATTCAGTCTGTAGTATTTTTGAAGCTCTGTTCACTCAATATTGCATCCTTCTTCTACAGCCGGGCCTAGTGGCAGTAACAATGTACACTGTCTTCTTCAATTGTCTGAAGAAGAGATTTTTCTATTCCTAAATCCTTATGCTAACTAAGATTTTAAATAAAACCTTTTATCTTAAAAATTACAGTGTAAAAGTAATGTTGAAAGCATGTGCTTGACCTTAAAAAGACTTACATTCTTACAATAACTTTTAGAAGTGTATTTTCATGGCTTATATATAATAGACAAATAAATTATGTTGAACCCTAATGTCAATGTAATATAATTCTCAGTTGTCTGAATAATTGGACAAAATATTATAAATAACCTTTAAAATTTAAAATGTGGATACATAGAGATGATATGTGTGGTTTAATCACACATCAAACGTAAAATGACTTACTTAAATTGTTTCTTCACAAAGTGAAATCTCACTGATACATGCATAGCCTATGAAACCAGTCATACACAGAGCATAACACAGATGTTTCTAGACAGATCAAGGCTTAAAATCTGCAAGAAAAATATTACGTCTTTAAATTATTGAAAAGTAACGTTGATGTTTCTCTGCACATTTCCATAATAATATATTTTTAAAACTCACTGTATCTTTATTGGGTATTTCTGCTACTTTCTTAAGAGCATTTGAAATTTTGGGACACGGTATGAAAATTCAAGGATATTTTTAGGAATCTGTACTTTTCCACCTGAAAACCAATATGCCATATTATAAAAATCATATCAGAGATTTATTTTTCTTGCTTACATATTTTCAGTGATTTTTGTTCTGTGTTTGTCCAATTTATATGTTCCAAGTAAACAAAATGTCTTGCAACTGGCAGAGATCTCAATTACCAGCTCTGTGCAACAGGATGCAGAGATTCTTTTATGATTCAATTACAAATGATGTGGCTGAGCAATGTCAGATGCCCTCATTTTTAGTTAGAAGTAACTGAAATAGAGCCAAATTTAAAGACATACCTGTCATTGGAGATATGAAACAACAGCTGGAATACATCTCTATAGGAAGTTGTTAAACGATATGTAAGTCTGCAACCACATCTTTTGAGAAACAGCTTTTTACGAACTAAGATACTTGCTATGTGAAGATTGTTTTTGGTGGTTTTTGAAAAAATGCTAACAATATCACTGGTCATACTTAATGCTGGAGAAACCTTTTAATAATTCCAGATTAGCCCATGATATTGTCAGTGAGTGAAAAAGGGAATATGCTCATGTTCATTCAACAGCCAATCAGGTAGTGTGAAGAAGTCCTCTGACCTTGTTCTAATCTCAATTACACCACATGAAACCAGACTAATTCTGGAATTAGTCCTCAAAAGTCCTTCCATAATTCAAGGAAGATTCAAATCGACCTTGGAGTAAAAACTGCCCAAGAGATGTCCTTTCACTCAGCTGTAATCTTTCAAGTTGTTCTTCTTAGGTGAAATAAATTCTTTTTAATCTCCTTGGAAATGCTTTTGAAATTTAAGGAATGAAGTTTATCTTGTCATCACCACTTTTAATAAGACTCAAGCCATTTGCTTGTTCCCATTGCTTGAGTTACAATAGACTTAAAGATATCTCATAACCTGTCAGTAGTCTGACTGGTCTCACTGAATAACAAACTGCTCACCATCACTAAGGGGATCACAGTTTTAATCAAAAAGATTCGATTATTTTCTGAAATACTTTTTTCTTTTAACTATTTAAAATGCCATATTAACACATCTTATAAACATACGTTTTCAATTTCTTTTAGAACATCATTTATTTATATACTCCATGCTCATGACTTCTCTTTAGCGTTCATTACCCAAATGTTGTCTGATGATCTTCCACTGAGCCAAGAAATCTAAAAGAGGAAAAGGCCCAGAGAGAGGACAAGGAAGAGGGCAGCAGCAACTCCACAGACTGCAGCTGCATGCTAACACTGGGCAAATTAGTCACATTTTTATGGTTTCTGAACCAAAGGTGTAGACATAGATGATAATTTCCCAAGTTCTTTTCATGACCCTTCATAAAGATCTGGCCATATCAACATTATTTATATGAGACTCTATCTCTGTGTATAAGGTTATCTGCTTCATAAGCATGGTGCTTTCATGTCATTCCTCCATCCCCTCACTGGTTAAAATATGACATGCTTTTCAAATCTGGTCACCTTCCTTTGACCCAAATGCCACGAGTTTCTCCATCCCCCTGAGTCCACCTTTCCTGATGAGAGCCAGTCCTTCCTCAGAAGGAAAGGTTAATGGGCTGGCCAGGTACAGTGTAACTTGCTGCCTTGCTGCAGATTCATCCTTAGTGGTGCCATTAATGGTACCCTGTCCCCACTGTGCTGTGCCACCTCTGGGGCTCTGCCTCGCCCTGGGCCCTGCAGCACTGCAGGCAATGGGCAGCCAGGCAGCTGCTGGCTTGGGAAGCTTGCAGGTTTTGGGGTAGAAGTAGAGTTCCCGTGGAAATTTCCGAGCTCTTCCTCCAGCCATTTTTACATTTCCATCAGCGTGCACAGGCCATGTCATTTTTCTAATTTGACTGAAAACATGTCTGTTCTCAAGGTGCCACACCATTTGCAATGCACAATGTCCTCTTTTTTTTCAACAACGGTTTTTTATGGCTCAGCTCTGGTGGTAGTTCTGATAAAGATGCCGGTGATAAACAAGAGAGAAATGTGCTGTTCATGAAAGCACAGGGAGAGGTAGTTCAGGATACACTGTTTTCTAGTAGGCTGAAGTGAGGTATCACTCTCCTTATACGACTCTTTTTATTACTGTACATATTGTGTAAACAAACTCTTTCATGTCTGGTTACTATGTTCATCATGTGGCTGTTCATATACTTACACAATTTCTTAATTTAAAATTGCAAAATCCTTACAGTTTCAACTCCCTGATCCTGTCTCAAAGTTAACCTGATGAAAGAAAAGCCTGCCATGGCACCTCTGTGCCCTACAAGGGCTAGAATAACTAAGGTGGCTCTCTTGCACAGTCCCTGCAAAATTGCTAATGCAAAACAGGTTACACATCCTAGTTGCCTGTGAGATGTTTCCATTTGCCTTGGAAACCAAGTTTCACTTCTTGGTTCAAGCACCCAGTGCTCATACTTGAAACTCCCAGAATAGTTTTATCTTAGAAGTAGCTAGTTGTGCAGAGGGAACTTCTTGGTACTGTCTTTAAATATTTAACACTTTAAAAAATGGAAAAATATTCAAAGTTCTGTTCTCCTGAACATGTAGTATTAAGAAAGAGGCACCTTCTATTTTCAAGAATTCAGACGTCCTTTTGGTTAGTACTTCCCCCCAAAAAAATATTGTTTACCAAAAAAAATTACTGGCTGAAGGAAACACACACATTTTTGGATTTCTCTCTTCCTTCTGACATGGTATTCACTTCTTGACTGTCTCACATCCAGCTGCAAAATAGATCAGTGCTACCAGATCCTGCTTCTGCAAGCAAGCCCCTGGGAAACCTATCAGTTCACATAGCTTTGGTTTTGCTCTTGCTTTGTTGGGCATTATCTCAATATTACAGCTGCCACAGCCCAAAGGGATATTTAATTGCTGCTTCAGTGTACACGGAAGGAAGGATGTTTAGTGTATGCATTACCTCTAAGCACAGCTATACCTGTTGGTAGCTCCTGCCATCTTTCAGCTGGATTTTAAACTGTTCTGTCCCAATACAAAAGGTGTTGTACATTAGTCCCTACGACAGGAGCTCCTCTGCATACTGGACTTGCAGAACTGGAAGATCCCTCACATTCACGTGTTTTGGGAAGGGAGAGTCTTTGATGTAAGGCTGGGAGGATTAGAATTTTTCAGTATACATTTTATTTCCTTTCTGTTTCTAGTACAATTGTCCAGTTGATCATAGAAGAGGCTGACCAGTTAATATGGATAGAACAGACAATGTGCATAAAATTATGATGTAGGGTCTTGGTGATGGGGAAAGTGGCAATCATATGCTGGAATCAATAAGACTTCATGAGCCTGTTTTATAGACCCTTGTGTTTCACTTCAGTAAGTCATCAGACATAGTTCATAAGTTAACACTTGCTTTGTGCCATATGATTTGTAATATTTCACTTTTGCTCTGAACTGTAAATGAAAATCGCTGTCAAAGATACCAAGTATATAATGAAGTTAAAATGTATACATGAACATATAAATGTATGTACTTGTTTTCTCAGGAGAAACGCCTACAGAAGAGATGAGGCACACCCCCAGGCACATCACATCTCCTCCTACCCTCTCCCTCTTCTATAGGGGCTCATTCTGTAAACTGATGAGTGTTTAATCAGTTGCCTTTCATTCTCACCTATGGCAGAAACAACTTCCCACACCTATCCAATCCAGACGTTACATGTGCTGAAGACAATAAAAAAGTTTTGATTTCAGGCTGGAAGAAGGCATCCTTATTCAAAAGGCTGGTTGTTTATTGCTGGCTAGTTTAATAAAAGATATTATGTATGCTTACAAGGTTTGCCCAACATACCTTTTGGCCATTCCTTCTACAGCAATATAAGTAAACCTGTGCTTGGCATATAAAGACTCAGGATTAAGGACCTATGCCCCCTTACAAGTGCTCTTCTTGGACTTGAGTATCTGAATGTCCCCAAGCACAGTTAGGCTCTGAGTGCAATATTAAGTGCAACTGGTGTGTAAATAAACAAATATGAAATCCTAGAGATGCTTCTCAGCTGTTTCAACTGCAAAAATGAGTTCCTCAAAAGATTGTTCTTGATATCAGTTCTTGTATTAAGTACAGTGAAACAGAAATTTCAGTGCATTTATATTTTAGCTAGAGCTCTGTCCTTGTTTACTACACTAAAATTAGACAGAGAATTATCATTCCTGTTTTCATCAGCTAGGTTAACTACTAGCAGTCATATTTTCATGGCTGAGCTTTCCCCAAAATACACATTTATGTTCTGTGCAACTACTCTCTTATGCAAATATCACCAAGAGGAATTAATCACATGTGTTCCTCTCTCACACCCCTGGGGTAGAGTTTGTTAGGTACCACCAGGCTGAGCACAGCATAAGTTCAGTAACAGAAACCTTTGCTTCAAAGACTGTTAGGTCCCTACAGATTTCAGCTCCAAGAGAGCGACCACATGTCCTCTTCTGACAGCAGCAGTGCCTCAAATGGGACTGCTTGGCAATCCCCACCACTGTCCCCGGTGAAGATTTGCTTGTGCTAGTACTTTTTACCCCGTTTCAGCTTTAACCTGGCTCATTTTGATGGACGTGGGTCAGGGACAGGCTATCCAAGTAGCTCAGCTAGCAGGTCCCTAAGACAGTAAATTCTAGCAGTCTGGCAGTGACAGGCCTGAAAGTGGGCTCTACACCACTTCCCCCTGCAGCTAACAGAGAGGGAATGGTGACCCAATCAGTGAAGGTTTTGGTTGTCTTTTCCTTTCTTTTGATACTTTTGCCTCTGAATCCTTCTTAGCACAACAACAATAACTGGTAGTCTAGTGCCAATGTATGCTGGGGAACTGACATATGAATTTGTATAGGAAGGAATATAAAAGGAAATATTCAATCTTAGAATATGGAGGTTTTATTTTTCCAGGCACAAGTGATATTATCCAACTATGGAGGAGGACTGTTTTCATGCTCCCCCTGAAATTCTTTTCTGCAGCTCACTGAGCTTCTGACTCATTCATTCTGTGCAAAACAGAGCGATTACATATTTTAAAAGCCTGTATCTTTATTGCTGTTTGTGTACTCTCCCCATTCCTTTTTTTTTTTTTTTTTTGATAAGCCAAATGGGTAAAAGGAACTATTTCTTTAATCTGTCTTTCAGTCCAGATCTCATTATAGGCAAATATTAAACACTACTTCATAACTTTTAACAGATAAACCCTTATTGTCTGAGGTGTGAAAATGTGTGCCTTAAAAAAATGTCATTCATTCCTTTTCTGTAGGAGCTGTCACTGACATCCTGCTGCCTGGAGATCAGAGGAACCCACATTTCCTCCTGCTTGAGTAGCACAAAGCCAGGCCTACATACAGACCAGGAGACACTTCCTTGGGAGAAGCTGGCAGCTTAGGCATAATGGGAAGGCCAAAACATCTGCTTACCATCTCTGGGACCAAAAAAAAGGAGAAAAGAGAGAAAAGAAGTAGTTCCTCAGAGCAGCCCTGCTATAGTTCTGTAGAGAGAAGGAGGTGAGCGGGCAGGTGATGGCAGCATGTGATGGTCCCACTGACATTCTGCTGTGGGGATCAACTGGCAGGTCAGCACAGGGCTGCAGGGAAGGCAGCGTTCTGGTGGCACTGGTTAGCAGATGAAGAACAATGCTCCCTGCAGGTTTTCTGCCTCTGAGCAGAGGTCCCAGCCAGGTAAAAGGGCTGTGCAGTGCCCAATGCTTTGCAGCAATCTGATGGCAGCGGCTTCCTGAATTGGAGCCGTATTGCCCTGTGCTTTGACTTTGGCTCTTACTGGAAGAGACTGCAGCAAGATAGACACAATTCCCTTTGTTCTCCATTTTATTTCCTTTCTCTGACCATTTCTTCTTTCCTCCCCACCTCCCTTATATCATTCCTCTTTCATCTTATGCTGAGTGACTGTTATCAGTCACTATGTGTCATCATACAGATATTTAGACATCATTTAGACATCTTGGCAGTGTCTGTCACTGAGGTTGCCTTGGACTCCTGAAATCTTTCATTATCTAGTGAAAAATTTCAACATTTCACATTAATTTTGAATTGTAGAACAGTATTAAATACTTCACCTGAGCTTAGCACCTTCATCAGATGTTCTCTATTTTCAGTGGGGATGGCAGGATTTCTATAATTTCTACTCTTCCTAATACACAGCTGAACTGAGGCAAAACCATGCATTTTTTCATTCTATGAAGCAATTTGTGCAAGATCACACTGGATTTCAGAACCTGTATCACCTGTCAAGTTGCAATAAGATAATAGTGCTACAAAGTGGCATTATCATCTTTCTTCTTTCAAAATAGTCTTGCAAAAGGTGTGCAAATGTTTGACTTTCACATGAATTGCATGATCCTGAGGTAACCAGAGTAGGAGACAAGTCACCCTTCTGACAGGGAAAAAGTCTACACACCCTCACATCCACTGGCACAAACTTGTCTTACCTCTTCAGTACCACTGAAGCAGGATGCCACTGAAGCTTTGTGCCAATAAATATCTCCAGGATAAGGCTGCTTACAAGTGTCCCATTCATGAAGTTCTCTAAATATTCACTGTCATGTGTGACATTCCAAAGGTGTAACAGTATGAAAATGTGTGCTATTTTACAAGGGTGAGCTAAATGCATTTCTTCTGCCCTGTGCTTGAGATGAAAAGAAAACAGGCAATTAAATAAGGAAGTCTGGGGCTCTTTTTATGGCATTGTATGTGACCGCAAAAGGGAAAATGGTAATTGCCATTGGTGTGTGATATCCTTTAGCAACCTGACTCAGAAAATATCTCTGCGTCCTAGAATGCTGTTGTTTTATAAAGCCTGCAGGCACATCAGTCTTCAATAAGAGAGCTCACCCCATTAAAGCATTTAAAATTAATTTTAATCCAGGGAATTCAACTCCTGTCTTTAAACCTTTACAAACAAGTTTAAAGCTGACATGTGCCATAAATTTGTGGTGGTCTGTAGAGGTTTTTTTATAAGCTGAACAAAGCATAACAATTACATGGGGAATTCAGGAAAGCCCAGTTGGTGTGTATAGATAATACACTTAGAGAGGAGTTCTTTATACCTTTTATAATAGCTACTGTATGTATAAAGTCTACAGGAAAATGTCACTGTGATAACAACTGTCCCTTAAGTCAGGCATGTTATAATAAGAAGACAGTGCTGCTCCTTTATCTATGTGCCAATAAAAGAGCAAAGTAGGTATCCTGTCCCATGGCCTGGGCATTGTAGTAGAGGTGCAGTTTGCAATATATCAAGATGCTGAAATTTGTCCTGTTCTGCTGCAAAATATGGGAAATTCTGTTGTTTGACTTCACGTGCTCCTTCTTTCTGAAGTGTTCAAACAAATGCACATTCATAGCTTTAAGGTGAAAAAACACAGATTTTCAGCTCTTGTCCATTTCACTCCACCATCACGAGATATTGTACTGACTGCTAATATGCAGCCAGTGCCTACCTGACCAGGATTTGCCTTCTGGACTGGCCCAATTTTCTTCCTTTTTGATCTCATGTAGTAAAGCAATGTTGGCTTCTGCCTCTTCTTTGTCAAAGGCTCTGACCTTCACCTGTTATGCTTCAAGCAAATACTGAGTGTTTTCAGTGCTACTATTTCACTGTGCAAAGACAGCACAATGGTGCTAAAACTGCTCCTTGGAGCTGGCACAGTGACACTGCTGCTTATTGAGCCACCCTCCATGACCCTGCTGTGTTGCTGCGTTCTTTGGCAGCTGTGCCCGGTTGCCAACCCAAAGGCAGAAACTCTGTTGCACCAGCAAGTCTCAGGCTGAAGCACCAACTGCCTGTGGGACACTGTTTGCCATCCCATTAGGTTTGCTGATCCATCTCCCTTCAGGGTTACACTCCAGACCTGAAAAGTGAAAAGATCCAAGCCAATATCCCACCCCCCTCCAGTCTTGTCCTAACAGTAGTGGGGGTGTTTTTTAAATTGGAACACTTCTTCGATCCTACAAAAGAGCAGCTGAGATGAAAGAAGAGGGGAATCTCTTAAACCTGCTTCCCTGGAGAAATCTTAAGTGAACCCTTATGTTCATTTATTTTCTGTTGGTATTTACATGCTGACTCCAGTCATAATTAAACTGCAAGTTCCTTAGGGCAGAGACTAGCCTTTTGTTTGGTGTTAATTAGCAGTTTATGCAACGAGGCCTCTGTGACTTGACTTCTGAGTGACAAAAAAATCAATGTGTTATGTTTTTCAGGTTTGGGGGAGATTCTGGCACTCTTCACACAGAGAATATTGCCATTTGGTTGAGGATCATAATACATACACATTAATGGAATGCTGCTGCTAAAATGATAAACAGTTATGATTCATTTGGTGTTAAGACTTGAACGATCATATTAGGACTTTGAGTTAGTAGTCTGCTGTGATCTAGTCACCCTCATCTCTCTAGGCTTTATTTCAGGCTGTCTGCACAGTCAGTAAAGGAACAATGCATGGATTTACTCCCAATTCATATTTTCAGTGTTTTCTGGGGTGGTTAGGGCTGAAAACATATTTATTTTCCTATGTTAAGACTTGGATTCCTGGGGGATTCCAACGGGCTGCTAACTGTATAATGGCTGCCAGAAGCTGCTACTGACCAAGTGTCTATGCTCTTCTGGCTTGGGTCAGTTAGAAAACAGTAAATATTTTCCACAGACTCTTACTAAGGAGCTATAAAAACTTCTCTGAGGGGAAAAAAAAATAAAATAAGGTATATTTCAAATTTTCTGTGCAATACTAAAACCACTTGATTTTGAACAAAATACTCAGTTTCAGCTGTTTAACTGGTCCCTAAGAAAAAGTGAAAGAAGGAAATACGCTATGTGGGTTTTTTTCGAAGTCAGTTTTTTATTAAAACCTTTAAGTCATCTGTATTTGTGACAAATAGAACACACATGAGGATTTAAGATATTGTTTGTGTAATATGACAGAGAAAGAAATTTAGAGCTTTTTCCAAGCATCAGAGAAATGTTAGGAGTTCTCAAACTGTTACCAGTCTCATTAATCACCCTGAATTTTTAAGAATGTATTTCTTACCATGCTAAACAATTAAGTCAAAGTTAAGGCCAAAGCCTGCCTGTGAATATGCGTATGCAATATCCATTTAAGTCAATATGAGGACAAAATTTAGCTCTAAAGCCTTTTAACTGATAAAGTCCTAAAATAGCTTTACAGGCAAGAATTTCCTGGCAAGACTAGAGTTTTGTAAATCTAAAAGCATGCAATCATATTTCAATGTAAAATAGCATATAAATATCAAGCCACATCTTGAATTGTAGCCAAATGCAACACTACATCAAGCACTGCTCAGAAGTGCTATGTACAAAATTAATGTTTTGTCAAGTTTCTGCATTGGTACATAATAAACACAGAAGTTTGCACATACAAATGTATCATTGTAAAAAAATTGGAAGGTGCTGTTGTCCTTTTTGTCTCAGTTATAAGCTCTTTTGCTAAAAGGAATGTAATATTTAGCTTTTAAGTCAGAACAGGATGTAAATGGACAGTATTTCAAGGAGAGTGTTATGTCTAAGGCTTACTGCCACTGTGTAGTGCTATATCCCTCCTGGGGTCACATGCAGCTCAGTCAGTGGCTTTCCAAGAGTCAAGTAAAGTACTTATGAGTTTAAGTAGCACAGAAATTTTTATAAAAGCCTTTCATCCCTGCCTGTTCCCCCCTCCCCCCCATCTGCATAAGTCTTAAAACCCAGTGAGAAAATTTAACATGTCAGAAAGTAATAATACAATTAATCTTTCTCAGAAACTTTTCAGTTCCTATTTGGTTATTACACTCAACCTATGCATATCCATCCTAATTTAACATTGTATACACTATAACTTCTCATTTCCTCTCCCAAACCTGAAGTTCAGTGTTAGGCACTGTTGGAGCTCCATCCTGGAGGAAATGTTATCCAGTTCAGTAGAGGAGCAAGTATTTCTCCATAGATGGGATTTGCAGATGAGGGCTTAGTGACTGATGCAATGGACAAAGCAAAAGTCGAGTTGGGATGTAACACTGAGGATGAGGTTATCATAGTGGTTAATCAAAGGCTCTCTGCAGCAACACTGTGTACAGATGTCAGTGTCTCTTGCTGAGGCTGGAGAGGAGGACTTTGGGCCAGACTACAGCTTTATCTGTAAGAATGGAAAACAGAAGGCACAAATGGAAATGAGCTCTGAGGCCAAAGAGAGAGATGACAGTAGAGTACCTCTAGATAAATGAGCTTTCTTTCTTTGTCTCCTGTTATCTGGTATATGTTCACATTGGGGGCTTGCATGTAACATCACTGAAAAACTCATGATGTCCACAATCCAGCAGTTAAGAGTCCTGGAGAGACAAGAAGACAACAACAAGAGACATGAGTAGGAACTTTCTGAGCTGTAACTGACTAGGAAAGAGAGGCATAAGTGAGGAGATCTAAATAAGCCACTTCAACTCTGATGCTCAGTGAGCTCCTTCAACTTGAGTCCACCTATCACTTGGGTGCTGAAATCCCTCAGAGTACGGCCTAAACTCCTCAGACAATTCAAAGCTAGTGACAGCTACCTAGTACCAACTGAGCAGTGCTTCCAGGGTTGCTTATACTCTTCCAGGGAGCAGCTGAAGACAGCATTAAGGTATGCCCTTTGCCTTCTGATATGGATGAGCAAACACAGTCCTTGGCAGCAGCAGGGCAGCGGCGGAGCCTAATCCCATCAGCCATCCTCAGCCATGCCATCCCCACTAGGAAATCAGAGCCCATAATGCTGCCTGTGGGGAAACAGCATCTTTTTTGCTTCCTCTCTTTTTACTAAAACAGGACTTCTTGTGAGCTCACTCTGTAGATTAATCCCTTCTTAGAAGAAAAAGGCCCTTGTATTGATCACTAAGTTCTTGTTCTAGACACAACAGTTCTCAAGACACCAACTGCTAGCCTTTTCATCAAATGGTAGGAAAACAATTAATTCCCATAATTCATGCTGTTTGTTTCTAAAAGAAATTATACCAAAAACCCCTGTCCTTCAGTGAAAAGTAAGTTACGGCAGATTTCAATTTGTGAATA
>NW_008238464.1:8488465-8541223 GCF_000691975.1 Corvus brachyrhynchos
CTCCCCCCCCCCCCCCCCCCCCCCCCCCGTCCATTCAATGCTCAGAACACTTAACTTCCTTAAGCAAATGGAATTCATTTTACGGAAAAAAAAGGAAGTTCCTCTGTATTGATTAATAAGTCAGTTAAATTGGAAATTTTTCTGCCAATTGAACTAATTTTAAATACTAAGGCAGGGAGGTTTTGCTTCATCTTTTGCCACTATTTATTTAAGAATGGCTTATTCTGTCAGTTTCACTGAGACTTTCTTGTCTAACTCCAATGAAAGTGAGAAAAAACCCCACAGGCTTACTGAGTCTGAAGTCTTGTGCAAACAATGCAACCCAAGAAAAGGATTCATGCCGTTTATAACTATACATCTAAAAATACACACACACACACACACACAGAATATGCACAGAAAGCTTTTAAAAAGGATGAGAGTAAAATTGCATTTCAGTAAAGTCCAGGTTAAAAAAACTTGACTTAATAAAATTTGTTTTGATAATATTCAGCTTTAGCATTTTTATCATTATACATCTATTGAAAAAAACTTTTCAGAAGCTCTAATAATTAAAGATGCTATAGGGCCCCTGCATGCAGGCCCCAGCCCAGCTCATGCATCTCTCCCAGGTATGACTTGGGACATTCATCAATTTGTCACTGTTATGCAGACTTCTTCATACAGCTTCTGATTTTCTTAACTGTTTAAAAACCATGCAAATGTTTCTGAGAAGGACACTTTCTGGTGGCATGTTCAGTTATGTCCCTTCTCTCACTGTTCTTTAAGAATCCAGCTTGATCAATCTGTTGTTTCAGGTTGCAAAGCTGGTTTAAGGGTTCTTCCTTTCCCCACCTTTGGCTGCTCACTTCTATTGATGAACAGCAGGTCACTGCCCCCTCAGCAGTGCTGAAGCAACAGTTACATCACTGAAATAACCTAAAGTTATTTTCAAACAACTTTATGTATTGGTGGGGTTTTGTTTATTGTTTTAGGTTTTTAAACCCAGCTTGGTGGCTGGCTCTCCTCCATAGAATTAAACCAGCACAGCTGAAGAAGTGATCAGTTAGATAGGCAAGAATAAGCAGCAAATGCAGGAACCTCTTAAATCAGCTGCTGCCTGAAAAAAAGTTCCTATAGCTACATCGTTGTGTGATGTGCTGGGGGAGTAGAAGAGTATTTTTATGAATATAACTGCAGTGATTCATGTGTTTGGTGTTCTGGAATGTGTTGAGCATATGGTATTGCAGGCTTTATGTAAGTGACCTTGCAAGTTTGTATTTTTAAATTTATTATGGAACAACTAATGAATAGGTTCTGATTTCTCCTTCCTACTGGGATAAATCCTGAACTTCTGGTAAGCACACTCTTTGGGGCAGAACCCACCACTATTCCTGTAGGACTAGCATTTCTTTCATCCCAATGGAGAGAGGAGTTCTCCACATCTCTTGGGAGATTTTTGCTCTTAGCATATGTTATCTTGTTTGGTTTTTTATTTTTCCTGTGGGAAGAAATTATGTGAACCATATTAGCAATGAAGAGATATACTGTATACAAATTCTTATCATTTTCCAACAGCACAAATAAACTAGGAATTGTCCTGCAGTTCTTGTTCCTTGACAGATATAAGAGTGTGATGATACCAGTGAGTGACAGGCTACCAGGGAGCATTACTGAGCCCAGAAAGTCCTTCACCCTTGGTGCTGTGCTGGTGGATATTTCCACTGTGGGGTTTTGGCTTGGCCTCCTATGGGTGATGTGATGAAGAAAAGAACTTGGTCTGGATTTACCACTTAGCTTGTTTGCCACCTCAGTAAAAGCCTGACACCCAAGCCACAGTTTTTGCACAGTAAAAGTGGTGACACCCAGTTTAATCTTTCTTCTGAGTTTTAGTTTAGCAGCGGATACCCAGTGTGCCATGGCACAAAGCATGGGGACCATGAAGGTGCTAATGGCATACTGTAGGCAAATACATTTCCTCTGTATTGCACTGAAATTCTTTGACTAGGCACTTAATGATTATGTACTGTGCTTAACTGGCTTATAAATAGTGTCCTGAAAGTGTGATAACTGTATTTTTTCATTACAAATAGTTAATTCTAGATATTACATCAAATGGTGTGGAAGTCTTTTAAGTCAAAGGCCTCAATTAGCACTTTGTGGAGTTTTCGACTTCCTTTGGTGACACATACAGTCTGCAAGGCCTCAGATGCAGAAATTGATCAGAATAGCTCTTTCAAACGAATTATTCTGCTGAGCCATTCTTCAGGCACTCATCCAAAATGTAAATGAGCATGTTTCAGAATAATTACTCTACTCACAAAGCAGGGTAAATATCCCAAAATGAAATAATTTCTATTCCAAATTAGACTCTCTTTATAGAGGAGTCATTCTATAATATAGGAATAGCAAGGAAGTAAGGAGAGTGTGTGACGATTTTGATTACTCATATAATTCTGCTATCAATAATTTCTCTAAAAAGTCATGTATTTCTATATTCATAAAGCCATTTAGAGTGTGTGAGGTTGCTACAAGTATATCTACAAAGCTAAATGGTTATGTCAGATGTATTTGTACCAAGTAAAAAATAAATCAAGTTTGAGTTCCCAGGTTTGCACATTTACTATGGAGGTAAGGATTTTTTTATAGTTTGAGTACAGCACATCCAATGTAATGAACTAGTTTACTTGCTTGCATGATAAATTGACTAAGGCCCCATTTAGTTGAACATTTATTTTTGTGGCAGAGTGTGTTCACATGTCATATCCCCCCATCCGTATGCTCTCCCATTGTACAGCTGCACAGTGAACCAGGAGGAGAAACTGATAACCCAGAAAAACGCTCAGAAAAAATGCACCTTTTTAATCTGTATTAATTCCTCACTCCACTTTGGGGGCCTTATTTGGCACCTCACAGAGTTGTACCACACATGGTGTACAAAGGGAAATGAAAGGCAGACTGGCAATAACAACCCATCTTCCTTCTATTTTGTTGGAGCCTTCCACTGCTTTATATAAGTGTAGAAACATTTATGCTGTTAAAGGTGGTAATGAATAATTTCCAAAACAAAAAGGAGTGAGCATGTGTGTATATCCAGTTGCTGTCAGTCAGTCCAAAGGCACAGTTGTGAAACAGGGTCATACTCCTTCATCAGCTTTCATTACATATATTAATTAGTGTTGTGTTTAAAACTGTGTTAGCTTCTTTTTTTTTAATAAGATACTACTGTGCTAACTTCTCAATATTTTAGCTTCTTTCCCCAATGCCCCTCAGAATTTGGTTCAGGTCACTACAGGTTGCATGGCCTGCTTGAAATTATAACACCACAGTTCTAATTATTTGCATGCAAAATTAAAATGCAAGAGGCTAATTATGCCAAAAATGTTCTCTTGTCTAGACAAAACCTTTTAAGGTTTTCAGGATGGGGGAAGGCTTCTGTATTTGTCTCCAAGAAATTCTGCACTCCTACCATGCAGAACAAGCACCCCGAGGACAGTGTCTGTGAGACAAGGCAGACCTAATGATTATCCCTACACATGCACTGACAGCATTGTTTTTTGATAGTGTCAGACTGACTACTCACACATGAGGCCAGCGTGTTCTGGCTTGTGCTGGCTTTACTTTATACCTGACTTTCACATCATTTTTGATGATTTGTTGATTATTAATCAGTCTTCTTCTACCAGGTCAAAACTTTTAATTGAGAACCGGTCTGGAAATAGATGGTTATATCAGGTCCAGCCCCACTGTAAATCTAATCTTCAGAGAAGCCTGTAAGATAGAACAGTCAACTGTGAAAAGAACCCTGAAAATGTCTTCTCAAAGGCATCTGGCTAATTAAGGAGCTGAAATTCAAGCAGCTACAACCTCAGGAAATGTTTTGTAAATGTCGGTGCACATCTTTGTGCATGTGCCAAATTTTTAAATGTATAGCTCTTCCATTGCCAGGGATGTGAACGTGAAAATGTCTAATAAGTAAGCCCTGAGCCAAGCAGAAAGGAGACAGCCAAAAAAATCTGGCTAACCCACGACACTTTTTGATATTTCTCTCCAGAAGACATCTATAAAGCACTATATTTTAGGACCAAAGCTTTTTATCGTTCCTAAAGTGTTAGCAGGACGACCACAGTAAAAAGCCAGGGCCAATAAATTGTTATGAAAAATCATTACTGAGCAGACACAGAGCCAAATTAAAAATAGGACTATCATCACTTTATTAAGAATCATATTTTTTAAAATGCCCACTGGCCGTGCTTCTCTTACTTTTGCCCTAGGACTACATCCTGGTTCTGCACAGAGTTATCCCCAGACAAGCACACACAAACACTTACAGACAGCTTTATTTTAATATGTACACATACCCCGAACAGCAGAAACTGTACATGCCATATCTTGTGAAATGCATGCTGTCCAGAAGCCTAAGCAGACTGCCCAGGAATGCAAGTACATGCTGTGCAGTTACTTCCATGACTGTGAGATACCATGAACTGGGCCAGGGGGTGGGAATCATATGCCTGATGTGTGCATGTGGCCGTGTGAAGAGGGCATCTTGAGGCACCGTGTGTCACATGCTGGGAGGGCAAGAGGGAAGGGACAGCTGTGCTGCTGCTCTGTGAGAGCCCCTGTGGAGACACAATGATAACTGGGTAACTAAATCATTGGCTCCTCTCCAACTAATGAACACCAAATGCCAGCTGTAGCCTGAAGTAGGACAGTAACCATGGCACCACCCTCTATGTGCATCATGTTGGCTTGTCCAGCCAAAACATTATCTGCGTACAAACACAGGGCTGGCAATTTCTGACCTTTAAATAGTACCAGAAGTCTTTGATCCTGCTCTGTCTTTATGTAGGGAGTTCTTGAAGGGAAAAGACAACCCTCTGGTCACATGGCACTTTGAGAGCATGGACCTTGTAACAGCCGTCTGAATGTGACCCAAAATGATGAGACATTAGATTTCTAGCAAAGAGGACTCAGTTCTGAAGAGAATGAGGTAGAATTTGAAGTTAAATTCCTCCTATGAGGATGAGACATCAGTAATAGTAGAGAAAAATGCTGAGATTGTACTTGGGAACCAAGGATTTCCCAGACAGATGGTAGGGCTGGAAGACAGGGATGTTAATTGCTCTTGTTTATCTGGTGGCCATCTAACCTGTTTCTTACAACAATAAATGGGTCTTACTGTTGTTTCATATTTGCTGTGCTATTCATTGCTAAACTTCCACAAAAGTGGTCAACAATAAACGTGGTAGAAACTTCCTGCTCTATGATAGGAGTCACAAAGAGGCACTACTACAAGTTGGGCTAAGATATAAGACAGGATTTAGGGATCAGAACCTCAAAAAAATTCAAATGTATATGACCAAGCCTGCAAATTTAGATTCCCATTTAGGTACTGCCTTGACTTGAAAGCATGGAGTGCTTTGTTCCTGTTTCCAGTTCAACTTCTATGTCAACCCATGGCTAGTTTATTTAAAACACAAAACTTAAGCTAGGAAGGGATTGGAACCCACAAATACTCTCTTCAACAATAGGCCAAAGAGTAATTCTTCTGTCTGTATTACATTCTTGTCTCTAGTCCTTCCTCTTCTGTGATAGGCCCTGCTTCCCCCTTCACAGTGAGGTGAAGGAAAGACTGTGGCCTTTGTGGAGACCAGTAGCAACAACTTCTGAAAAAAAAACCCCCTGAAGTAATCTGACAGAATGACAACTTGGCTTAGGGAGCTGAGAAAGGATGGACCTTTCTTCCCCCCAACCCTCATACACATTTGGTAAGACAAGTCTTCTTGGCCTGAACCACAAGCAACTAGTGGGAGAGGCAAGGGAAGGAGCTGGACTGGAGAAATTATTGCAGTTCAGTTGCCTAGAAAAACACACAAAAATGAAATGGGAGAGACAACTGTGCTGATGGAAAGGCTGTAGAGAAATCCAGAAATACTAGTATGATGGCAGGATTTTCCCAGAGCTAACTGTCCCCGAGCAGGTATGTCATAAGAAAAATCAGGTGAAAGTTAAACTCCCTCAAAAGCTTAAGTAGGAGAAAAGTTCAACGACACAATCATCTCAGAAATTCTGCTCACCAACATTTAGATTGAAAAAAAAAAAAAGGACAAAAATGAGCTTGGGATGCTCAAGACAAACCATAATTTCACTACCTTTCAATTTGCTTTATTCCTTCACTTCAATCCTGTTGGAGTAGTTGAGGCACAAACTTCCTTGGATTCCTTGAGGAAAGAAGACGTCACAAGTGTTTGTGCTGCTTGCATGGGGGAACATATGGCAACGTGGAAAGCTGGAGCACAGCCACTCGAGGAGTACTTTTTCAGGGGCCCTACAAGCAGTATCACATCACAGCCAGAGCAGCACATGCCTCAGGGCATTCAGGTTCAGGCCCGTCGCTCACAGTCCCTTTTTTCAGCCTTCTTCCCTTCTATCATGGGGGATGAAGAGCCCTGGGTCTGCAGGGATGACCTCAAGGGGCAGTCTGGAGATGATATCAAATAGTGTTGCTTCTGCTTTCTCTCACAGCTGTTGTGTCTTGTTCCTCTGCTTGCTTCCAAGCCAAGAGCAGCCTCACCTGTTGTCAGTATTCAGGCTTTCAACCTCTTTAAGCTCTTTGCTGAAAGATGCTCCCGAAGTGTCAGACCTAATCATGCCTGAGCCACACCAGTGAAGGTGCAACCCCAATAATATTATGCAGAAATTATACTGAAGTGATAAATACTTGAATGAATAATCATTAGTCATATGACTTGCTCTGATAAACTAAACTAGAGTAGCACTGCTATCTTGATTCAGGCTCTGAAAGGAAGTAAGCTGGTTGCTGCAGCATCTAGAGGCTGGCAGCTACCCCATGGCCAGCCCTCCTTGGGTTTTGGGAGGCTCTGTCCATTTGTCCTGCCTTCTGGCCACATTGCTGACACCTAGGCACAACCATGTCCTGGGATTTCCTGGAGACGGACCCTAGGAGCTGTCATTCTAGACTGCAAGGTAACCCGGTATCCAATGAAACCTGGAGCCCAATTTACTCTCAGTAGTAATGTGTTTGCTAAGAGTCCTCCAAACAGTGTTACTGCCCCTATTTTTTCTGTACACTATACTGTCAGCAGGCATCTCCCACAAAGCCAATAGAGACCTGGTAAGTGCAATGACTGTGCTAATGACTGGTTAATGAAAGTGAGAGACAAGTTATAATGGCACCACCTTTTGAGAAGCCAGCAGCAGCAAATACAGCTGTTGCTTTCTGACATTTCAGTGTGTGGATCCTGCTGACTGCTGAGATTGGTAGGGAACTGAATCACGTCATTAGCTGGACTACATGGCCACCTCTTCCCTCACTAGTTGCAGCAGCCTCAAGTCTCAAACTTCTGTAAAAACAAGGACAGATCCTTGAAGGCCAAGTAGTGAACATACCATTAGAGCAGTTAAAATGCTGCAATGTATGTGTACATTTAAATACATATGTGTGTATGGAAATGTGCCTGTAGTAAGGACAATTATATTAGCACAGTAACAGGAAAGTAGATGCCCTTTATTGTTTGAGTACAAGTAGTCCTTTAAGTAATAGCACTGTTTTGTAACAGCACGGAAATGTAAAGCTGAGCTCTGTTTGCTCTAACAAATGTAAGGTTGGCACCCTGTCAGTTGTGACTCAAGCAGCACATTGTAACATTTCAACCATATTGAACTGTGCGTCACAAGAAGACTTATTTCGTACTCCGTTTTCTTATTGATGGAGGGGGCAGAGCACAAGTAGCGGAATGGATTTTTTTCTTCTGGTGAGCTGTGCATTTCTATTTGCTTTCACTGGGATGCTTTGTAATAGGATGACTGCCAGACTGTCTTTCTTACAAAAACACCTTACCTGAGTAATAGTGCTGTTTCTAGAGAGGAACTGTGCTTTGCACAGTACCCTCTACTGTAAGCATTGGTGAGGTAATGAGGTCATAAAAATAAAAAAAGTTAGAGATGTAAGGATTTTAATTTCACTGTTGACCAGTGTGAAGAAAATAACTCCCCCTGTTTTTCTCTCTACTTTCCTGCAAGAGGTCTACAGTCACTCTCACTGAAGACCACTGAACAAGCAATAGAGCTGGAACGGCTGTGATTTCATCCTCTCTTTACCTCTGTGCAGTATTATTGCCCAATCCTTTATAAAGGTTTGTGGTAGTCCAAAACATCTAACCCTAGCCATTTACAGTGTTGTGTTCAGGGGTTTTTGTCAGATTCTATTTAAATCTTTATTTTCAGAATTAGCAAGCATCTCATGTTAACTTTTGTCCTGAATAGCAAACGGTTGTTATTCATTCATGTATTGTCATAATTTTAAAATCTCTTTTCCTCTTTTATGCTGTGGCATACAATACTCATGTATGTCATAACTCACTGCTTAATCTGGTGTTCGGTTCAAAAAACACTTTACCCTTTTTGCCCCTCAAGAGTAGCTGAATAGGTATCCTCCTTTAATCTCCCTCTGTTCTGACAAAGGCTCTTTCTCTCTCCCTCCCTTTAATGTAGCTCCCTCTCTGCTACCAAAAGATGGGAATGAAAGAAAAACTGTGTGACTTCTGTCTTGCTTATGTACTTGAAGCAATACTCTGTGGGTAGTGATTTTCTGTTACCCTGTGCAATCATTCACCAGGTTCCACTTTACCTATGGAAATCTTCTGAGCAGCAACAGAAGGAGACATGCCAAACTACAGAGCTTGTCATGGGCATCAAGAAACAAGTAGTCTTCCAAAAGTGCTTTTAACTAAATGTAAGTCTCCTTTTGTTTTTAAATTCATTGTGCATCATAGCCCACATTCATACAGAAATCTTATTCTCTGAAGGCCTGAAATCTTAAATCTCCTTAAAGTAGACCTAGATGCAAAAGGCACAGGTGTTACCTTTGACAGTGGAATTTCTGGATCATTTGGGTACTTCAGATATTTTTGTGTAAGTTATACAGCTATAAAGGAGGTTACACTCTACTCCAGGTTGTCAACAGTACAGAAGAAAAACAAGGTTAAGATAAAAACCATAGTTTTCAGTACTTTGGAAAACACTGAAAGAATTGGACATTTTCAGTGTGCCACACTGTTTTGAAATATTGATCTGATGCACTTCTTTACAGTCCCAAGTAAATAATACTACAGGGAAACGATGTTAGAAATGAAAGTCAGATTTCCTATGGGAATGTTTGATAAACATGGATTATTTACACTTCCAGTCCTACAGAATTATGTTTCAGAGGATATTTTAAAAACTGACTTCAAATAATTTTTGAGTGGTTATTACCATCTGTGGTAATATGCAAAAATCACAAAACAGCCTGAAACTTATTAAGATTTCAGTTTATTGACTTCAGCTGAAGACTGTTTGAATCTTGGCTTTGACTTGCATTTAGAAATAGATTTAGCTGGGAAGTGGCCATTGTCCCAGCTGCACACTGGTTGAAGTTCAACCATAATAACAAAGAAGTTTAAATCGGATTGACATCCAGTCCTCTACTGCTGTAATTTCCAGCATATATTTGACTGTATGATTGGCATTCACATACCCCCACTAGCAGTGTCTGCTTATGGCTGTAGGAAAAACTGTAAACAGAGGTAGTTCAGTCATCTGTCCTGCTCAGCTGCTGCTGGGAGATGGATGGGATAGTTGTGAGTGCTGCCTCAGCTATCCCAGCTAAACTGGCCAGTGAGCACAAGCCTGAGCCTTTTTAGAAATTGTGTCCTAAGTCTATTGGAGCTGGAGGTGTCCATGTGTGTAACTAGGAGCTCCACTCAGAGGTTGTGAGTTCTCAGATGAGTAAGTAGGCAAGTCCTACTTGGATTGGAATTAGGGCTGACAGTATATTTCAGAGGCCTAATTGGTACAATCATTGCATCAAAGATGCTGATGTTAAAAAAACAAAAAACCAAAACAAACCCCAACCCCCCCCAAAAAAAACTTAAGAAGAAAAGAAAGAAAAAACCCAGTGAAATATTTGACAACAGCCGATGGTGCAGGTGACTCAGGTGCTTCCCCTGCTTCTTTTTTCTTTTTCCTAGAGAGTCCTGTTAAGGCTGTAGGGTAGCTCTGGGCTATGTCCTTTCAAATCACACCTACCACTCATTCCTTCCTCGCTTACTCATTGTCTCATCACTCATCTGCTCCCATCTATCCATTTGCTAATGTCATTCACTACCTACTTAAGAATTATCTTTCATCCACTTACTGAATGAAGGATTCAGATAGCTCAAGGAGTTTTATTTTCTGTTTTAATCTTATTTTTCCTGCATGCTGGAAGACTTTCTCTCAGAGGTGAAGGTGCAGAAACCTGTGGAACTTGGAATTAGCTTACTCCTAGCACAGTTTTTACTCCCCAGAAATGCCTCAGGGCATAGAGCTTTTGACTTTCTCTATTTTCCTGCCTGTCACTAGAACATCAGAAACTCCATAGGAGCAGGATGAACTTCTCTGCTTCCATGAGATTTCTCACTCACTGCACTTACAAAGCACGTGCTGAGCTCTGAAATGTGCCAGACTTAATTTATCACTAAGGCTAACCACAAAAATAAATCACAACACTTTTTTATTAATCATGTTTGAGCTTAAACACTTTCTGCAGTGTACCCTGCTCGAAATTATTTTATAGGCAAACCCCAAAACCTTCAAAATGAAACTTTATAGACTTTGAAATCTGACATCAACACTTTTGGTGATGAGAGTTCCAAATTATCTCTTATCACAAAGAAATTTCTAGTACTCTGCAATTCCAAAACTTTAGATAATACTTCAGATTACAGAGCTTTGTAATTTTATGCTTCTCTTTCACATTCTACATTTCCCTTAGACATAGAAGATTCTCCAGTTTTTTATTAGAAGTTTCCTAGCCATCATCATTATTAAAAATCCCAGGGCTTTAAAATAGACATAAATACAAAGAACTCCAAATTCATCACAGGTAAAATTTGATGTTTAAGCTGATCTCATTCATTTTTTGCTTGATTCTTGACTGTGGTGTTTGGAAACACTATATAAAACTCATTAAAATTTCACATTTTTCTTCTAACAGCCTTGAAACCTATCTTCATTTTTTTCCTGGTTCTAGATACAAAAAACCTTTCAAATTTGTGAAAATCTCAGCTGTAACTCACCCTTCTCCACCTCATTTCCTAATGAGTTTAAAAATGATTTTTCATATCTTGCTTCCAGAGGACTGACTTATCTGAATAAAATAAACAAGTAAGTAAAAATATCCTTTGACAGTGTATTTGAGCTCAAGAGAAATTTTCTTGGAGATTTAAGAAAATGAGAGATAATCTTCTAATAATTTTATTTTGCTTTTCATATAAGGACTGCAGTAATAAATCAAGAGCTAGTAAATCACAGACAGAAACTTCGAGACATTGAAAACTTTGAGTGAAATCTATCAGACTTTGTCAAAGAGCCTCTAGCAGGCCGTGCACTGACAGTCACAGGAGCCACGTAGGAGGCTGTGCAGAGTGGGGAGCAGCATCCATCTGAACCTGAGCTCAGCACCTTTCTGGGGTCAGGCAGCAGGTAGGGAGGTCATTTTTAGCTCACCAAAGGAGCTGCTGCCTCTGGCTGCTGTGGAGAGCTGGTGCAGGAGCCTTGGCTCTGCTCCCTGGCTGGACTCGCACACAATGAGCCCACGAGGGCTCTGCCAGCTCCCCACTGGTGTCTGGCTGCTGGCTGGCAGATGTAAACAGCTCCTTAGCTGGAGGGTGACCATGGTATTCAAAGCCAACACACATACACACACAATGAATATTTTTATTCCCTCATATAAATTGTTAGACATTTGCTGCCAATTATTTTCTAGAAGTTAAGGCTTAAAAGCCTTCTGCAGTCCTTTTCTAGCTCTATTCCTCCCCCCTACCCCCCCAAAAAAAGGTCATTAATCTTGTTCTGTCTCCGAGAATTTCACAGTTTACTATTTTTTAAGGTGGTATCTGGCTGCTGGTACTTTGTTTATATGACAGGAAGAAAATTTTTGTATCCCCAGGCAAATGTTCTACCTCTCACACATGTCCTGTTAGCAAAAGCGGACCTGATCAGGAGCTGTCCTGACCTACCTTAGCTTAGCCCTCAGGATGAGCATGGCTGACATTTTGGCACTGCCAGTAGCCTTTCCTGAGACAAGAACTGCAGGAAAAGGCCAAAGTTCGTCCAAAAATTGGAAGGAGCAGTGCTCTCCTTTGGCATCTCCTTTGATGCCTAAGGGCATTAAGCATTGCATGAAACCTGAGTTTCTGATTGATATTTTGCTGCTTGTACAATCAGACATTAGCAGGGACAGGAATCTGGCACTCTGTTTTCACTTCCTACAGAAAACAGGGAAGAAACCTTTCATTTAAGAAGACATTTCTCACTGACTACTGCCTTTCCTTGTTAAAAGAATCTCTTACACTCTGCACGAGACGTACTTTTCCCTTTCTCTCTAAAATCTAAATTATGACATTTTGACAGAGCTTCTATCTATTTAAGAAATCCACTGACTTCAAGTTGCTCCTGTCCTTCCTGGCATTGTCATATCATGACAATTACAGAAGTCTTAATTTTTGTTTTCTTCCCTAATCTTGCTGTCAACATGCTGGAATAAGGACAACTGATTTAGAAGGTATACTTAGTATTTTGACATATTAAATACACCTGCTCTTTAAAGTTAAGGGGAATAGGTTTTTGAATCATCAAGTCACTTGTAATTTCATACAAATTGTATCTTCATGGTCTGCAGACTTTATTTCAACTCATATTCATTGTTTGCGGTATTTTTGTTTTGTTTTTGTCTGAGATGGAAGGTGGCTTTTTCATTTTGTTTATAATATTATTACTGCTGTGAACTTACCACCAGCCAAGCACTAAAATTAAAACAACACACAAAACATGTATACAGAGCTCACTGCGGGGAGAATATTTGACTCCAAGTCTGTGCAGACATGGAGAGGAAAAGGGACTAAAGTTTGCCTAGTTACTATTGTGGCACAATGCTGTACACAGGTGTGGTACCTAAATGCAGCCTGCCTTGAGGATGGGTTCTGTTGTCAGCACTCCAAGTGTATATTTTCTCTAAGCAATACCATATTTGGCTTGCATCAATGGCTATCGACAAGTGTATTTAATCTTTACCACCTTGTGGTTGGGTTATAGATAAAACTTGCTGCCAAAAGGATCTTCCTACTGCTCCCACATAAATCTATGCCTGTATGTCATGACTATTCCTGATTTTCATGCTATGATGTAATTTGTTTTAAAATTCAAGATGTACATTGTACACAAAGAATGTCTGCTCAGTTTTGCTGCTGAAGTCTGTCACTGCAGCAACAGGGAGCTCCATGAATTCACTGCGAAAAGGAGGGGTTAATACAATGGAATGAAACCCTTTATTAATTTAAGCTCCTCTATCAGTTTCTGGGCCTTTTATACTACTCAGGCTTTTGCTGCCTGCCAACTGTACCTCTAATTGAAGCTTGAAACATCAGAAGAGATGTCTGTAACCTCAGTAGCATTACTCTTCACTGGAATGAGTGGAATGTTGGCTCTGCATGGGGAAACCATGGCTCTCCTCATTAAACTCCTACTGATAAAGCAGTACATGAAAGCCACGGATACATCTCATACATAAATGCTTTTGGCTTGTTTGAACTGGAAACTATCACAGCTCACTGATCTGTCATGAGTTTACCAACAAAAATGTAAATGGTGGAATTTGTGGGCCAATGCACGGCAGAGATGTTACAGCCTGGTGCAAAATAAGTTGCAGGAACTTTTCTTTGCATCCTCTTCTGTTGTCTAAAGGAAATAAACAAATAAAATAACTGTTTAGTTTTTTCACCAGCTGGTTTTCAAAGCACCTCCATATTTAAATGTGAACTATAGGCCTTTAACTAAAATGTAAAATTCTTGATTACAATAGCAAGAAATATAAGAAAATATATTCCATATTGGTGAAAAACGGTGTGTAAATTCATATTCTTTCTTTGGATTGTGGATTACTATTTGTTTGTCAATGACTGTTTAAGGGCTATATAAATAGAATTCAGCTTCCACTGAAATCACTGTGAGACTACCTTTACTTAGTGATTAGATATTTACAACATTTGTCTAAGTAATATATTAAATCTCTGCCTACCTTCTGCATACATATATACATGAGGTTGTGAAATAAATATTTTTCTGCAACTAAACCTGGAGTGACCACACTATCTACAGATGATGAGAATGCGTTTTGTGAGAATGCACAAGTAAGTGTGTCAGAAATGTATTACACGAATGATAGGCTTGTGTTTCAGAAGAATTTTTTTTTTTTTTTAGATTTCTTTTTAATGCTTGTGGTACATCTCTTTCAGCAGGTAGTGCAATGCAAAGTGGAAGAACTGAGTTTTGCCTTGCTGACACCTACTGTGGTTCCAGAACTGTGTATCTGCATTGCATCTTCAGAACAGAACAGAACAGAATATAATATAGACTAGAACAGAGTATTTCAGTTAGAAGGGACCTATAACGATCATCCAGTCCAACTGCCTAAACAATTCAGGCCTGATTAAATATCAACCCCTGTTATTAAGGGCATTGTCCAAATGCCTCTTAGACACTGACAGGTTTGGGGCATCAACCTTCTCTCTAGGAAGCCTGTTCCAGGGTTTGACCAGCCTCTGGGTAAAGAAAGGATTCCTAATATTAAGTCAGAACCTAGCCTGATGCAGCTTTGAGCGCTTTCTGCACATCCTGTCCCTGGACCCTAAGAAGAAGAGCTCAGAACCTCCCTCTCTACCTCCTCCGGAAGCTGTGGAGAGCAATGAGATCACGTCATCTTCATTTTCTCCAAAGTGAACTTGTCCTAAGTCCTCATCCACACTGGACATTCTTTCCAGCCTTTCACTGTCTTTGTCATCCTCCACTGGATGCATTCAAGGACCTTCACATCCTTCTTAAATTGTGGAGCTCAGAAGTACAAATAGTAGTCCAGGTGAGGCTCCACCAGTGCTGAGATCAGTGGGATCATCAACTGCTTTGGAGCGACTGGTGAAGCTGTGTTTGATGCACCCCAGAACGGGATTTGCCCTCTTGGCTGCCTGCGGTCCCTGCTGACTCCTACCGAAACTGTTGTCAACCAGCACCCCCAGATACCTTTCTGCAGGGCTGCTCTGCAGCCAGTCCTCTCCAAATTCATACCTGTGTGGGGCGTTTCCAATCCTATGTGCAGAATATGGCATTTAGACTTGCTAAATTTAATCCTGTTAATCATTGTCCAATGATCCAGTCTATCTAGATCCCTCTGTAAATCCTCTTATCCCTAAAGAGAGTCAACAGCACCTCCCAGTTTGGTATCATCAGCAAACTTGCTAACAGTGCATTCAATCTTGAACTCGGATTGTTGATAAATACCTTGAACAGCACTGGCTGTCACTGCTGGTGATGAGTCACCAACCAGATGTGGCCCCATTCCCTGCAACCCTTTGAGCCCTGCTCTTCAGCCGGTTCCTCACGTTGCATGCTGTGAACCTGCTCATCCCACAGTTGGACAACTTGTACAGGAAGATGACGTCAAGGACAGTATCAAAGGCCTTACTAAAATGAAGAAAAACTACATTCACCACCTTCCATTCATCCACTAGATGAGTGAGCTTATTAGAGAAGGATATCAGATTAGTTAAACAGGACTTTCCCTTTGTGAACCCATGTTGACTTGTGCCAGGTAATTACATTTTTCTTTAAATGCCTTCCAGTAGTACCCAGAACAACAGCAAGGTTTGTGGTCCATGGCACACAGAGTGCATGCATGGCAGGTGACTGCTGGAGAACCTTGTGCTCACACTTCACATGACCTGCCGTGAGTGGTGGCTCCCTGTGTTTCTTCAACCCTTATTACCTCTGCAGGGAAACTGCTCTGAGCACCAGTGATGTGCTTTGCTGTATATCACATCCCTAAGAAGAAAAGAAAGGCAAATGCATATTTCTCTGGTACATTAAATCACTAACACAGACACACAGACTGCATTTTTGTGTTCCTCATTCATTCTGTTATCAGCCTCACAAAGATGTCTGTATATGTGACATAGTCCACACATTTCCCAAGTTATATCAATCACGATATTATAATATACATTATACCACTTTTAAATTAATGGCATTGTACAAAACCAACATATACACACCTAACTATGTGCACAGTAATATATTTGCCTTTTCCAGATCTTCTAAAATTAGCACTGAGAAGGTCTTGCTTCTAAAGTAATATTTTTACTTCAATGCAACATCTTTCCACTCTGTCCAGAGGGACTGCGTGCTGCTAGGTGGTGAGTACCACTGAAAAGCAGCCCATTCACTTCTTTCAATTAATGACATGAAAATAAGGGGTTTTTTCAAATTGTGTGGTTTATTGATTCATTGGTTGTCCCAAAGTACTGTATAATATATTATGATAACTAGATAGAGAAAATGTCTATGAGTTCAAAAGATATATGGACCTGTTTCTTGGAGCTTCAGAAACAGGCTGTGTTATACGAATGTCAGCACTCAATAATTTATGACACTGTAAGGTGATTTTGTTTCAGAGTTCAAATGCTGTTATTGTGTGCCAAAAGTCTTTTAAGATCATGTGTTCAGAAGTCTCTTAAATAGCTGTATATTTCAAGGGGGAAAAGGAGTATAAATTTTCAAAAAAGAGAAAAGAATTTTTAAGAATTATTATTATTATTATACCTCCGTTTAATACAAAATATATGAGGCAACTAAGACAAAATATCTGCAAGGTTTAGGTTTAATGAAAGTAGACACAAAGATTTAGCTATTCTAACATGGGTAGAAAGAAATCTATAGACAAGGGAAAATCTGTAATGTAGAAATTGACTTACTACAGACTAATTCATGTCTCAGCTGTATGTGAAGTACAGATAGCAGATATTCCAGAGCACAGCACACACTGTACCCTGCACTGTAAAACAGCAAAAGTCTTTAGGCCAGGAAAAGCTTACAAGATAGGCACAAATACTTTAAATACTGCTACGAATGCGGGATCATAACCATTCTGGGTTTAAGCTTGCTGTAACAGTAGCTCCCATGCTCAGTGGAAACCGATGCCTCTCATGTGATGAGGGGTAACCTTGAAGATGCTGACACATGCCAGGTGATTAGATGCAGAATGTAAAGTGTCCCCTACCAGCTCCTCTGCCTTGTGTGACATTGGTACCCTCTAACTTAATTTCAGTGACATATTTTGTTTTGCATTTTCTCAAATTTATGCATTTTTCACTTCTAAAATGCACCTCATAATGACTAAATTAAGTAATTAGTTTTTCCTACCAAATGTGAAGAGAAATTTTGATATCACAAAGCAGAAATGCTTATCACAAATCACTTTATCTCGTAATAACTGTTGTCAGTTTTCAGCAAAGAAGGGAGAAGAGAGATAAAGCTTTCCCTAATGGTCTCATCTAGTCGATAGCTAAGACATTTTTTAAAGAATAATTTAGTGAAGTGCTATTTAAAATTATTAAGAATTTAAGCAAAAGTGTTAAAATAGTTGCTCAGCTCCAAAGACAGCAAATAAAATTCCTGGTATGTCACCTACAGGTGGTGGTTTGGAGGATGAGGTTTAGGAAGATAGGTCTAGAACTCCTTGTAGAGACAGACTTTATCACATGAACCATTATTCAATACTAGGACCTTGAGCCATCACTGCAGTTTTATTTCAGGACCATTGAAAGTAGTCCACTAAGTTCTCTGTAAAAGAAAATATTCTTAAATTATAATCAACAGTAGATTAAAATTATGCCATTCACAGAGTTTGTAAGGAAAAACTGTGGTAAGTTGTCTGCATCTGGTCCTTGGAAACATTTAAACTGCCTGCCATGAATCTTCATACTAAAAGGGCATAGGGCAGTCTGCAAATAAAATTAAAGGGTTAAGAACAGACAGATCTGATCCTAAAAGTTTGGGATCACTTCTCTCAGACTTGCTAAAGTTTTTTTATTTCCCCAGATACTAGATTGAGAGGATAAAATGTAAGTGCTTACGAACACATTTCAGGTAATTTTAGCTTTCTCCTTCCTCCTTCTCCAGTGAAGTCACTTTGTTATCTTAGTCCCGAGGCCCTCCTGAAGTGACCTCATGTCTGAAATATATACTTTGAAACACGTTAATTTCTTAACAATTCCACCTATCCTTGTCATTACTCTGTATCACACTTCTTCAGACATGAAACTTGTCTTGTTTCTGCAGGTTGCCATACTTCTACAGGATTTACTGGTAAAGAATCAACCTTTGGTGATATACATGGGCACCATCTCCTTCCAGATATATTTGAAATAGCAGTGAAAAACCAGTTGCTTTTCTATTAGCCCACTGTTTGCCTGAATTTCTAGTTTTGTCGATCTGGCACCTTTCAGATGGCAATTCATTGTGATGGGGAAGTGAGCACAGTGATTTGGCTTCCGAGGCCGCCTTTGTGCTCTGCAGTAACCATGTTCCTGCTGCCAGGGGGCCATGGCCAAACTGCTGCTTTTCTGAAAGAAAACTGCCAAGCTCCTGCTTGAAGACTGGAAAAATATTCTCAATAGGTAAGACCTCAAGTGCAACAAAACATGGGAAGAAAAATTCCTTTCCCAGAGTACCAGGTCTCTGATTCTTGACAACTTATGGCTTTGTTTTCTGCACTTTTGATCACAATTGGGTAGGCTCTGAACATGCAGATTGTTTTAAGTGGGAATGGGTGAGATGAGCAGGAATCTGTATGTAGACCCTCAGCAGAAAAAAAAATTCACTGAAGTGTTGTCTGCATCTGTGTACTTAAAGAATAAAGTCTTCAGCAGATATGGATTAATATGCAGTCTTTGAAATCTAGAACCTCTTCCAATTTACACTACACAGGATACTTTTCCTTGAGCATCTTGTTCCCTTTGTTCTCCTGGATTCTTATTAGTATCTTCCAATTTACCTTTAATAAATTTTAGCAATACACAGTAATCTAGCTATAAAAATTATCAACATAACTTTCAACAGAACAAGCTCTAATTTTTGAGATACAGCCAACACTTAATACTTACTGAAGCTGGGGGGAGCAAACAACATAGCATTTCATAGTGGTCTGAGCTTTTTGTAACTGAAATGATCGATTTTATTTCATTCTATACTTACCAAAAGCTGTCTTACATAATTGCCTACTTGGCTTCATGACTCACACTGGGGAAACTGAGAGTACTGCTCTTAATGACTAATAAAACTGTGTTGAGCTTTTCACTGGTATTTGAATGGGGTTTATGGTGCTCCCCATTCAGTATGCTGGAGTTTTTGAAAGTAACTTTTAAACTGAATCTAAACCAGTAGTATTACCTTGCAGCTAAATTTTGAAGTAAAATATATGTATTTGGACAGTATTACTGATTTTTTTCTCATTATAAACTTAGAAATACAGGATATCCTATGCTTCGTATAAAATTTATTAGTTATGAAGTTGCTGGAAAACTGGCTTAAATCCACAGCTTCCAGGTAACAAATAGTTCTCACTTTGCTTCCAGGTAACAAATAATTCTCACTTTGTTTTTCCATGTATAAGGGAATATAATTTCTGCCATCTGTTTCAACAATTAATTTATTTTGCAGTAACTTCAGCTGTTGTCTGCAGTGACTTCAGTCACAGCTTTAAAAACTCTCTGGTTGGACTTGCCAGGAATGTAGTGTAGGTTTTAATTTCTTTGTTTTATTTATGGAACCCAACACTTTTCTACAGTTTTTTAATGCCTACAAGAAGAAACTGATATCTGTACATCAGAAAAGACAGTTAGAACACAATTTCTTGTTAAAGATAGAAGAAAATCCATAAAGAATAATCTTTATACTTCTTGGGTGGCATACTTTACCTTTAGGATTTTTTTTGGTGACTAATGAATTTTGGTGTGTTAGTCTTTGACAGTTAATTCTGAGCTGTTATTAAAAGGTATGAATTTTTAAGAAGAACTTATATTTTTCATTCTTTTGATTTGCCTAATGTGAATATCTGAAAAGGTATCCAAGATGTGTTTTCATGGCATAAAGAGCTTATTGAAAAAACCCTCTTCAGATACTCTTTTCCATTTTTTTTCCCACTGCCCTGCACTGTAGCAGGAGGCTGAAAACAGACCCTCAGCACTGCTGAAAAATTGTTTGTGGCACCACACTGTGAGGTTGAACATGAAAGTAAAAATCTTGCAGATAAACGCTTTGTAGTGTGAAACCATGGCCCAAAAATCGCATGTCACTCTAGACACTGCAGGTCTTATTGATCAGAATTTGGAAAATCATCCTGCTCTGTTTATTCCACTTCTAAGAGTCAGTTAAATCATAGTCTTTGAGCTCCTCATACATGTCTCCTCATACAGCACACTTACAGAGCTGTTGTTCACTGGATCTTTTTTTCCATTATGACTGCATTGTTCAGATCTAATAAAAATGTGGAGGCATTTGCAGGAAGGCAAATACTGTCATTCCCTTCTGTAACTATTCTTTGAGGCTGAGTAGATTCATTCCTCCAAAAGGATACAGGCTGTATCTGATCAGAATCTGGCAATTACTTCTGTGCAAAAAAATTGCAGTGTGATTTTTTGTGTTGTAAATTCTGGTTTTGTTATTTATCTGTCTGTTAGCTGTGGGTGAAACTGGAATGAGAAAAGTGATGACGTTTATTAACAGGATAAAGACATTCATGATCAGGAGCAGGAGTTGGACAGTCACATTTCTCCACCTCAATATAGGAGGAAAAAATTGCATACCATGGCATCCTGTGCTAGAAGGAAACTTGTTATGTCTGTAGTTCTCTTGGTAAATTCAAGCTTGATTAAATATTTTTGGAGGGTCATTTTCTGTCAAATGCTTCTAACGGGAGCCCAAATGCATGAGGAATTGCATAGCACTTTTGTCAAAAGATAATACATAGGGCACTAATTGGTCGATGGCAGCGACAATCATAACCTTGTCAAAAAATAATCTTGGTTTAAGCAGGATTAAGTGAAAGCATCTGCGTGTCTCTGCACATAAACATTATCCACTATCAGCAGTGTTCACAGGCAGGCATTCAGAGAAATCATAAACCTTGATTTCTTTTTCTCCATTCAACATGACTCTGATATTTCAACTTAGACTGTACTTAGTTCTGTCCTACTACAGAAAAGGCTAGACTGCAAACCACAGCTACTTGTGGGTCAATGGCTAGTCAAATAATAATTACTTGGAAATTAGGAAATGCTAATTTGCTGGTGCTGATTTTCTTCTCAGGAGGACACAAGATCTTATCTTTTTCTATTGAAGAGAGACACCTTACTTCTACCCATAATCCCAAGGGTTTTTTGATAACAAAAGTCAAATTATTACACTGTATCAGTGTAACACGTTAGCAAATTTCTTAGGTTTTTATTTATGTGGATTGATAGGGTAGCTGGGATAAGATTGTTCTTTAGGAGAAAGCTGACATAAATCCGTGAAATAATATTTAAAGATATGAAAAAATCATTATTCAAGCTGATGACATATTAGCAATTATTTTAGCAGTTCTTTGAGCATCCGATGAGAAACAACCTAGTATGTTTAATTACAATTTTATGTACTGCTGATACTTCTGCTATAAATAAGGAATTGCATGTAGGTCACTCGACTGTTTGGTTGTGAAATCGTTTACTTAACATACTGATGTCATTAAATTATTATGCCAGGTCACTGGGTAATCACACTGGGTAATCACTGGGTAATTTTTATAAGAAGGAATCATCCTTTCATGGAATCAGCTTCTAATTCAGTCCCTGAAATACTTTAGTTCCAGATCTATTTTAAGCAAAATATAGAGGGCTGCAAGTGTGTTTGTGTTGCTTACACTTCTCTGTGTGAAATTAATGGAATCATGGAATGGTTTGGGTTGGAAAGGACTTAAAAGATCATCTAGTTCCAACAACTATGGGCAGGGATGTCACCCACTAGACCAGGTTACTCAGAGCACCATCCAGCCTGGCCTTGAACACTTCCAGGGATGGGGGTCTGCATCTTCTCTGGACAACCTGCTCCAGTGCCTCACCACACTCGGAGTAAAGAAGTTGTTCTTAATATCTAATCTAATTCTGCCCTCCTTCAGTTTAAAGCCACTGTCCTTTGTCTTATCTCTACATGCCCTTGTAAAAAGCCCCTCTCCAGCTTTCAGTATTCATTCAAATATGAATAACTTGTCTTGGCAATCCAGTTTCTGGATTCTGACCTCAAGCCTTCTGAAAGCATAAGAAGGATGGTCAGGTCTCTTGATATTACATAAGAAAAGTGGGATTGGAATGAGTAACTGGCCTGAAGTCCACGTGTTTCCTCTGACCTGTAGCCATATTGCTTCAGGTTAGTTCTTCTTATAAAAGAGTTGCCTTAACAAGCAAGATGTGACAGGCCAGTGCAGAGCTGGGGAGGGAACTATCAAATCACTGTGGCAATGATTAAGATCAGGGTTAGAACTCACTCCCTGGTTCTTGCTTATTTAGCCAGGTGTACCTTCACTGAACTCCCCGAGGTTTGGGTTAGACATCTGCAGTAGCCATTTTTGCTACTGACTTTGGTAGAGTAGGAACAGTACATGGGATTATTGTAGTCTTGACTGATGGTTCATAAACTCTTCATGGAATTTATCCTCTTGTTTGTAATAAATGTAATGGGAACAAGAATTCAATATGTCTAATTTGATTAAGACTAGGTGAAAAACATGGCTGTGCTGGATAAAGGGTGAGTATGAATTCACAGTTTCACAATAATTCAGCCTCAGTGGTAAGACTAGTTTAATGAGTTCCCATTCTTTTTCCTCCTCTCCATCTCAGCCAGCCCTTTTCTGCCCCCAGTTGCTCATTCCCACGCCCTGTCCCCTCCAAAGCAAATGTTATTTGTAATCCAAATCAGTTCAGTGATCCAGTTTAGATTGCAGTTCCACAAACAGTTGTGTTGACACAACTGTGGAGGTGGCAGAAGATGGGGAAGGAATGAGTGGTTAGAGACTGCATATTGTGAAATGACAGCTTGAAAGTGATACCTGGAAAAGAAAGACTTTTTGCATTAGACCTATGGAACCATTATCATAATTATAAATCAACAAATCAGAACATAAATCTCTGTAGAGAAAGTCAACAAAATAAATCACTTTGTCTTCATACAAACCCTAAAGCTAGGGAGTTCTGGTAATCTGCCTTTTTCTGCCTTTTGTTCTGCCAAGCTGAAGCAATAGCTGAAATGTTCAAGACTGTCCTGAATTAAAAAATGGGTTGCACATGTTGTTGTTTTCCTCCCCCCACTCATGGCTGAGTTTATTTTTCATTTTGAATGTTGCTGTTGAACTCTGCCATTCTACTGCTCATCTAATTCCTCATTCAGTTTTATAGTTAAGCAGTAATTACAAACTATCACTGGGGAAAAAGTATGTTGCCGCTATTTGATGTGATCCAGCCTCATATAAAATATAAACTATCCAAAAGTAGCAGTAAGAGAATTGCACAGGACCCATTCTCACTCAAATTCAAAATAAAATGTTAAACCCTATATTTTAGAACAAGTGCTGCTTCTCATAACCATTTCCAAACAATGTACAGTAGGGTTTACAATGGAGAAAAGCGAGACTTGGTTTTCTTTGCTGAAAGAACTGAAATGAAGGAAACTCAGAAGAAAGCACAATAAAGCCAGCAGCTGTGTAACAGGTAGGACAGGTCCTTCCCACATCCCAGCGCTTCTCTGGACAAAGTCCTCCCATTTGGAGGTTTGTAGGTGGACATGTTTGTGAGAGATGAGCTGATGTAACGTTGCAAGTAAATGTCTGTGGTTCCTCGGTCTCCTTTGCCACACAGTGGCTGAGACGTGGGTGGGACGGGCGGGGAAGGGGCACTGGGGGATTGGGTGTGCACGCCTACCCAGACACCTGGGTGCTGCCCTTCTGAAATGCACTGCCCATCCCCCTGCTACGAAGGCTGCAGAGCACTTTCTGTCCTTCAGAAAACCTTCCAGTAAGCACACTAAACTATTTCTTCAAGGTAGGAAAAAGCCCCAGACAACTGATTGGCTCTCTACTTACTTTAATGTTTTTTTAAACAGCTTTACCTATTCACAGAATTAGGCGGAAGGGGGCAAAATATTTATCTTCCCCTTGGGGACTACCATCCCACAGAAACCCATGAGATAAAAGGGAAAGGCGAGCAATGAGAGACCCACATATCAAACCCTGCTTTTTAAAATCAGGAATGCAGTGGGAGGAAGAAGGAGGCAGGATCAGTCAGGCTTGAATGAAAATATATTTGCAACACCTTTTGTCTAAAATATTTTCTGTAATTTTTATAACAATAGAGCAGACTCCCCTCCTCTCACAGGAGGCCAGACAAGGCCTTAAAAATTTATTTTACATTTCTGTTTCCATTGTGGTATGTTTATTGGCTAATTGTAATTATGATTGCTTTTCAGTGTCTTGGAGGCATAGAGTATATTTTATTTCTATATCAATATCACAACAAATTGCATTCAGCAAACTGTTAAATCTGCTACAGTTCTTCATTGTAATTTCTCACCTAACCCATGCCAAATGCATTCTTGCAGATTTATTGTATGACATTATCCTCCCTCACCCCATCATTCCTTGACCTGACTCTTGGTCTCTCTTGGCCCCAAGGGCATGGAGAAACTCCCTTCCCTGCCCATACCCGGGGCTCCCCCCCGCCCTGCCCAGGGCCCAGGACCCCACGTCAGACCCCTGGGACTGTCAGCTCCTGCCCTGGGGATGTCACAGCCCAGCTCCCCACAGCCCTGCCCTGATGGCCACAGGCCCCACTGAGCTGGGGTACGGATGTCCTACACACCTATTACCTAAGCCTAAAGGTGAGAGAGGTGTCTCCAGGGTTTTCATTACTTGTTGGGATCTCAGCCATGGACTTCTTGGCTGTTGCTTTGCACTGTGCACAGAAGTTCTGTGTGTTTCACAAATGTCACAGGTTATGTGTACAAGACTTTGTCTGTTCCATGTCAGTTTAGCTCACACTCTTAGCTAAAAAGAAACCATGCAACAAAAATGTTGTGAGTGATGGGGTTGCAGAACCTTCTTCTGAATCAGAAAAAATAGCTTTTCAAATGGGAAGTGCAAAGTCAGCTCTTACAGATCTGCAAATTCAGGACCCAGGCAGAGAGCTGAATAGACAATAAAATTAGGAAACAAATAACAATTTTCTGTTCTGAATAAATATTTCAAAGTACTAGTTAGACTTTCAGAGCTCTTGACATCTGTGGATTTCATAGTTATGACTAAATTTGTTTTCAAGGCTTTTTTGCACTGCAGGGTTTCTGTATCGTAGAAAACAGGTGTTCCTGGTTCTCCAGTCTCTAAGGATGGAGGTCCATGAACAATTTTCCTTCTGACTATATTTTCCTCTCAAGCTGCTTGCTTCCATTCCCTTACTGATATTTATCTCCTCACTCTGCCAGCAAAGTCATTGATAAGATTTTACTCAATAGGATCAACAAAATGTTCTAAGCTAAGAAAAATGCTCCAGAAAGAAAAAAACCAAAACAACAAAAGGGGGTCTTTTCAACACAGATTATTTCACTAATCTAATTTAGAGCACGGCACTGAACACACATTGTCCTGCGACACCCATCCAGCTAAGGAGGTGATAAATTGCGGTACAAGGAAGGAACAAATAACTGGGGTGAGAAAGGACTGAAATTTATTAAATTGGTTTTGTCACCAGAGAAAATTAAGTCTGGAGCTCCACTACAGCCCTTGTCTGAGTAGGGCCGGACAATATGAAGATTAAAAATCACTGATAGCAGCCAGGGACTTATCTACATAAGCATCCCACAGGATATGCTGCAGATGCTGTGCAACAGCAGGGAATTTAAATAAATAAAGTGCTGGTAAAACAAGGCTCCTAGGGTTAAGGATATTTTGCTTACAAAATTACAATATGTCTATCCTTCAACTGCAAATCATTTGTTTATTTTTCTAGTGGAAAACTAGAACAAGTGTTTTTAAAGTGTATCTTTGTGCACCTAGGTTGATTTTGCAAGAAATTCATGAGAAAGTTTCACAGGAATAAGAATTGAGAACAGCTGTGAGATTTTGAAACTTTACAGGGAAAGTATTACCTTGTCTTGGACAAGAAGAATTTTGTTTGGTATGTGTAGGTGTATGCTCTTGATGCATAAGCGGACTCCTCTAAGTCGACTGTGTTTGCAGCACAGGTGCTGATAAGAGCTCAGACCTTTATGATTACTTGATAAACAGTCAAGGCAGTTTAAGATGCTTACACCTGCCATGTGGTTTGATAGTGGAACCATCACGGAGAGTGCTGGGAGCAATCTTGAGAGGTTTCCTAGGCACAGCTCTGGTCGGGTTGCTCTCGATGTGGGTGCCTGTGGCAAGGCAGGCAGGACACACTCCTCAGCTGTTCCTGATGTCAGCTGAGCTTGGGGGGCAAAGACATTCTGCTGAAGCTTTGTAACAAATCTCAGAGTGCCTAATTTAAGCCCCATTTAGAGCCAGCAATGATCACCTCTAGCACCTTACAAACCAAATTAGTTGATATGACTCCTATGCTTCCCTTGTTCTCCTCCCTGGATTTTGCTCAAGTGAGACATTATGGGATCTGGCTCTCATCAGAGTTTAGGAAATTAGCATACTGAATGCTAGGCTTAAACTCAAAAATTTCCAAATGTATCTGCAACGATTTTAAGTAAACCAAAAAGAAAATTCTTTGCAATAATAGCGATATTATTATTAGCTTTGCCAATGGTAAAGTACATTCATTTCTCAACACTTACTCTGAGCAACGATGGCCTCTAATAGACCACAAAATTGTCAACTGCTAGCTGAAAAGGAGATTAAAATGCATACTGATTTGCAGTAATTTATTATCAGCCCTTCTAGGAAAAAGCACAGAATACTTCTGTCGCTAATAAAGTTATACTAAAATGGGATTCCATGGGATTCTGCTATCGTTCAAATAATATTATACATGCTCTTAATAACCTTGCACTGTTAATAACCTTCTACTGTTAATCTCTGCATAACGTGAAACTGCAAATTAAGAAGTCTTTTCATGTACAGGGGCAGAACTTGATTTAAAGACCTTGATGGTATAAGAAGCAGACTGAAATAAATCCATATTGCAAACAGCCAGCTAATGGATGCGAAGATAAAGAAGGACTTGTGAAGACAGAAGCAGTGCAATGTCAAATCTATTTTTTGCATACTTTCTTACAGAAAATATTCCCATTAAAAGCAGATCAGTACATATGTATCAGTTTTGTGCAAACTAAGAAATGTGAATGGCAAAAATGATCAATGAGGCTAAAAAAGTAAAATTTCTTTATATTTGGTCAGACAGAAAATTAACATTAATGGACTCTGATTAATCCCATATTCAACTTTGGAAATCTACTACCTTGGCAATACAGAATATCCTACTCCTTATTTTCATATCAAGTTACAAGCCAAGACTTATGCTGATTTTATAAACATTGTTTTTTCTTATCTTAATTTATCTTTTGTGCTCATCATGGTTTAACTTTGATTAAATTAAAATCAGACCACGGTAGTAATGACTTTCATTCTAAGTTTTTCCTGTAACATTTTTTAATTTACTCCTAAGAGGAACAGTCTGTTTTCTTTTGATAGAGTAATTGAAATTCACTGAAATAATAAAGCTTACTCAGTTAACATATCCAGTTGGTGTACCCCTGCCACACAGCCTGGACAGACCGCAGCACTGGCAAAAACATTTTTCTGGCAGCAATCCTTTCATAAACAAAAAAGGCTTTCTTTTGTAATTTTTCAGGGGTTGGGGCTCTTTAACACCAAAAGAACCCCACCCTGGATTTGAAACACAAGCATGATTTACAGCCAGGTGATTAAAAATTTATTTTTCATTTTTCCATAATTAATAAAAAATTGAATTTCTTCCTGCAAATTCTGCTGCTCTTGTGTCTCTAGCCCACCTCAGCTACAACACTAGCATCAGTGTTTTCATAAAATGTTATTGTACTCTTCAATGCACGTATTCCAAGACTGACACCATGGAGCAGGGCTGTGGAAGGAGGACAGTCACACCCTTCTGCAGGTCATTCTGTCTTATGTCCAGGATGTCCTCAATGCACAGTGCTGGAGGAGTGTTTGTGCTAAATAAGAGGATCAAGGATCAGCTCCTGCTGCTGAAACCAAGTGGCACTGAAACACTTTTTCCCACGCTGCCCAGGCACAGCTCCTCCAGCGGGATTGGTGTCCGTGCCACGGTGCACAGTGTCCCGCGATCTCTGCCACGGCCTGGACATCCAAGAGATAATTACCCCTGTTCACCTGGGAATTTCTTTCAGAGAAAGTAGAGCCAGCAATGTCGATGGTCAGGGGTTCAATGGTCACGTTCAATTTATGAGCATCTTTATTTAACTTGTCGATGGCCCTTTCTGTCCCCAGCCCAGCACACCCGCTCTGCTCTGCCTAGGCACAGTCCTACAGGGCCTGTTCACATCAGCAACGGGCCTGGGATGTGACTTGGATTGTGACTGTTTATGTCTGAGGATATGTGAAGCATAAAATTATAGAACCATAAAGGTTGGAAAAGACCTCTAAGATCATTGAGTCCAACTGTTCACACCCCAAAAAACTACAGATCTCCTAGCCAGGAGGGGAAATACAGGAAGCACATTCAGACAGGGAATGAGTCAAAGCTGAACAGTGAACAGCTGAACAGTGAAAAAGGTCCAAATCTGGTTGCAAATCTTGGAAAGTGTGTCATGAATATGGCAGAGAACTTAAAATTTGGGTCCCTGCTTTCCCGTCATTTTTCTCTGCATGTCTGCATTAAAACACCTGGAGACTACTCAGCTGAATGCTAAGGGCAAATAATTGCAGCAGAAGTGAACAGGAACTGTACTGTGAATTTATGAAACCCTGATGTCACCAAGTTCTCTGAAAAATCCAGCTGAAAGACATGTTACATGGGGGAAACAGTATAAGAGGACTTTTTTTCCATTTTTTCAGTGTCTTCACTCACAACACACAAGAGAAAGATAACAGCACCACCAGAGTGCCAGGAAGATAAATTCATTAATATCTGTGGAGAACTAGAGCACTACAATGGCAGCACTATGGAAAAGCCCATGAGAAAATGAGTGATTCTCTATTCAGTGCTGCATTTGGATGGAGAGCAGTAAATAATGGATAGGGAACACATTGAGAAGTGAGTCTAAAAAGAAATATTGAACAACTATCCATTCACTGTGCTCTGTTCATCTTTTCCTGATCCTGCTCTCTGCACCTCCCACAAAGTTTGTTGAGTTTAATCTCACCTGATTTTAGTTAATAAAATAAGATGTCTATTCTGTGCTTCCCCTGTAGTCAGTGAAAAGAGAAAGGTACCTTAGGAAGCAATTCATCACACTACCTCTGACACCTGGGTTAAAATGAGGTGATCACTGTCTGGTGCTATCTATCTCTTTTCCTGGACACACACTGATGGAGTACAGAGAAACAATTTGGCTTAGTCCTCCAGAGTTGAGATGACTTCAGTGTTTAGATTAATCCCGCCCTAAATCCCAATCTGAATGGAATAGTGTGCCATCCCAAAACAGATAAATCATTTTAACAGCCTTGTTTTCCTTCTAGTTTTCTGTGAATCATGATCTGTTTTGCACTGTGAAGTAAAGGTGCTGAAATTTGCATTAGATTGTCACTGACAAGATGCTTCAAAGATGCTATTTGTGGGGCAACCAGAGAGTGATGGCGTGATTAGATGCAGAGCAGCTGTTTTTTTTTTCACTGTATTGACGAGAGAAGAACCCCTCCCTTTCTCTATGTCACTGTATGTAGAAAGTTCCTTCATAGTAGACATGACTGAAAAAATTATGTGATTTAGAAAGAAGCTGCTTTGCATTAGGAAACAAGAGTCCTTTCTTATCCTGGGTAAACTAGTTTAATCATTCATATTGCAAATCTGACCTTTGTATTATGGCAGGATGAGGAATCATACATAGTGCACAACCCTGTTAGCAAATCATACAGAGCTGATGATGAAACTTTATTTTGTGATTGAGCATGTATTTAATTTTAAATCCAAGACAAAGGGGAGAAATAAAAGCTCAAAGGAAACATAGTTGGCTGCATTTAGATGGGGGGAGAGGTTTTCAGGCAAAATCTTTTAAAAATTAATTTATTGTCTTTCTGCTATTAAAATGGATCTGCGAGAGTTTACCTCTGTATTACAAGGACCAGGTTCCTATGAGCTTCTGAGGACCGGGCTTCTTGAAATGGTGAGTAACTAGCTTAGATTTAAATAATTTTTGGTTTTCATGAAAACCTTTCTGAGCTCAAATCCAGTTGTATTTTATTTGTTACGCATTCTTTTCTTTTTCCAGGGTTTCTATTACAAGGCATCTTTTGTAAGTGAAATTCATGACCATATTTTTGATGGTTAAATTTAAAAACTTATTTTGAAAGGGCATTCTGTAGGAAAATGTAGAATAAGAGGTTAATTAACAGAAAGCTCAACAATCAATCATCTTCAATTAAAATTTTGCTATAGTTAATGCAGTTACAAGTCTGTGTCAGCCTCTTCACTCCAGGGACAAGTCAAATACATAATGCAAATCCACCCTACTTCTCTTCATAACATTAATATTCATTCTATAAAATTTTCATGGTAGGTGAAGTTCTGCATTTTATTTTCTGACAGCAACTCAAGATAGCAGTTTTATGCTGGTCCTTTCATTTGTTTTATTTCCTAAACACTCCTGTTTCTTGCATCCCCAATCAGGCAACTACTTTGCCACATGCTTGCACTAAGGCCTACTGCATCCTATAATCAGTACTGAAAATAAATCAATAAAACAAAGAGCTGACCAAATGAGATAATATGGCTTTAGAAGCCACCTAAATAAAAGTCAAGGTGGCTTCCAAATGCCATCTCAGGTATTACTAAGAATAAAGGTGGAACTGCCAAAAAGGTCAATTCCCTACTTTTAGCTATTGCTAAGACATTGCTGGTTTCAGACTTCTGCAGTGACCTGCAGGAAGTGATCATTTGTAGACTGGGTAAACAGAACAGAATTTCAGTGGACACTTTCAGTAGTTTAAAAGTTTTATTGGATGTTGGTGTAGAGCTATGTTAGGACTGACTACATAAAGACACCTCATTTGCTCCAGTGAAAAGCTACCTTAAATTAGTTTAAGTGGGTTTGCACTGCAGTGGATGAAGAATACTCAGCTGGTTGGTTCTTCCATATGAATGGCATCTCAGAGAGAGGTGATGCTAAGCAGCTAGAAAGTAAAACATACTGAAGTCCATGTGTTCTGCAGTGAACATCTCCCCATGTCCCAGGGCCCTGACACATCAGTCTGCTGAAAAGGCACTTTCCATATGACGGAATTTGTTTCATATTTTTCTGAAGGTTTGTGAGGTATGTCCTACATGTTTAATGTCCAAAACATGCAGTGGCACTCTCTATATTCTCATCTATTCATAGGTGTGCAAAAACGAGGACAAAGGTTTCTGTACAATCCCTCCCTCAATCGTTACCTCCATGTATTTACACTACTTTGCTAATGTATTAAATTTTACCTTGCTCTCATCTGCACAATGTAACTTCAGCCTATAAATAGACAACTTCTTCTGGATAGTCCCTCTGGATAATGCAGACCCCCAGAGCCACTTCTGTGGGTAGTTATGGATAAAAGACATAAAGAACCATCTGAGGAAGGACTAGCTCTGGCCAGAACTGCTGCTTGAACAACTATCTGTGGCTGCAGTTCAATTCAATGTGGAATGATTGCAAGCAACTAAAGAGCTCTGAAATGTTAGTACCGGATGATAAGAGTTAGGATTCAAGGCATTTTTAATGTCTCATAACATCCAGGGAGGCTCATGGTGAGACACCTCACAAACCATCAAAAAGCAAATAACCATGATGCTGCTTGAGAACATGAGGTAAAATTGAGAGCTATAGGTTTTAAGGTTTTGTTACATTTTAACTTGCCTTTTAAAATGTGTTTTGGTCCATTCTTTTTTTTTTCTTCCAGCTTTTGAAAGTGCAACAATGAACTCAATGACTATTAGACTTAGGGAGTATATTAGATTAGATTAATTTAAATAACACTATAGATACTCATCAATCATATGTTACCTAATACACTCTCTCTTAAAGGTAGCTTGAAAATCAGATATTTTCATTTCCCGGCAAGGTCTGGATTGAAGAGAAATGTCTCATGCAGCAATTGAAATTCATGATGCAGCGGCTATAAATCAAAACGAAGTAAACAATTTTGTTTTGCATGTAGACAGTTTTCTCCATGCTTCAGGGCCTTAATACTGATTTCTTTTATGCTGACATTTGCTCTTGTCCATTGACTATTCTGTCACTATCTTCCAGTTTTCCATAACCACTCATGCTACATATACTGTCCTTTCTGCTATATTTTCCTGTTATTCTACCCTGTGCTTTTTTCTCCTTCCCAACCCTCCTTCTCTGAAAGCCTTGAGGAAACATCTGAATAAAACTCCAAGGTAAGAATAAGTTAACTGCATGGGGTTTTTTGACTCTTGAAAAGACTGAAAATTACTATAATGTGTTCATTTAACTTCCTGCTTTTTTTCGTTTTCCTGTGTTTCAAACTAGCCCATATTAAGCCTCATTACTTAATGAGCTAAAATGTTAGGGGATATATGGTGAGGACTTTAAGAAATCTGCACTGAATTCTGTGCATAGGCGAATTATGTTTTTGAGTCATAACCAGGTGAAAGGCAGCAACCTTATTTAATTCGATACAGATGTCTCCTGAAACAGTCAGAAAATGTTCCATTTTTCACCATCATTGAATGTGAAACATGTGAACAATGTGAAGTACCTTTTATTTTCCTGTTTTGAGCCAAAGTATGTTTTGAGCTGCCAAACAGGAGAATCAGTGTACAGCTAATATTATTCCAAAGTAGAGTGCTGAGTGACATTTTGAATTATGTATTCCCACTATTGTGCCTAACCCCCTTCCAGTCTCTAATTGTGGGTCCCTTTTTATGCATTTTAAGTAGTTTTTCATCTTGACTGAATTCTAATTTTATCTGAACCTTTGCAAGTAGGTGTGCTAATTATACAAAAAACCATTCTGCATTCATTTTGAAACTAGAATATGTTTTCAACAAAATTTTTCCATTTCATAAACATGAAATTACAACTACTCCCAGCTTTACCACTAAAAAAGATTTTTTTAATATTATATTTTAGAATATATTTATGAGATACATAAATGAAGTTATTACTTGTTTTCTACAGTTTATTGTAGCAATCCTGTCTATAAGACAAAAATAACCTAAAAATATACAGATTAATTTCTATTACAAGATACAGAATAAAATACAAGGCAAAATGAAAGTAAGTTTTTTATTTTAGAGTCATTTTAAGGAATTCTTTTGCAAAAAGTCATAGTTTTCCTTTTACTAATTTATCTTAGCTATGAGATGTAATTTCATTTTGATTTTAGATATTTAAAATTATGCCACTCTATTTCTGATTACACACATAATAATAGGTATTATTTTAAAATGAAAGGGTCCACAAAGAAGATACCTTTCCAATTATTTCTTACCTAGTACTGAAAAGGAAGGACAATGAAATACAAATGATCACTTGAAGACTTAAGTGCTTAGTTATTAAATGATTGAAAGTGTAAAGGAAATAACTAATTTTAAAGTAATGTTGAAATTAAATTCCCCATTATGCCATCAGCCACCCAGGCACACTGTTTTACCAATGAAAAATTCAGCCTCACGTTAGGCAAGAGAAGACCTATGTCAATAGCTGCTGCAACACATGAGCACTGGTTTTCAGGAGAGAACTTGGTGCAAGATGGATGCATACATTGTTTTGAACAATTCAAAAGAATTTAAACTTTATTATTTACAACAATAAAAAAATAAAAGCTGTTAATGTGTGTGCTATCTTTCAGTCTGAGCTAAGACTATTAGGTCTTGCTCATGCTACAGCTCTTTTGTAGCTAAACCACCTACAATTCTCTTGTAACCAGAAGACATCACGTTCATCATGGAAAACAAATACTGCAATGTCTTCACAGGAAAATGTGCTACAATTCATGGAAAACAAATACTGCAATGTCTTCCCAGTGAAACAGGAAAATGTGCAACAATTCAGCATTTCATGAAATCAAACAATTATCAGGACCATTGGAAAAATAAGGCTCTGCAACAATACTCTACTAGGAATAAATTGGATTAATCACCTACTGTGTTTTGAAGAAGAATGCCAGTGTAAAATTAGTGACAGCGTTACCTGAGAACAATGATGCAATTTTTGTGATGGCAGAGGATCCTGACAAGGAGACACAGGCAGGTTTTTCTTTCCTGTGTCTTTACTGGCAGTTTTTACAGTGAAGAAAATTAACTCAAATGCATGCACTCAAGCAGACTATATGTTAGAAAAGTTTCTAAGTCACAAAACAAACAATATTAAGGCCATCAATTACTAACAGCAAGAATTTGAACAGTGTTCAGACAGTAAAATAGTAATTAAAACCCATTTAAACATTTCCTTTGTGAATTAATGATATATTTGAGTAATATATTATTGATTTAACATATTTTTGGCCAACCTTATTCAGGGCCTGACTCCTAACTTGGCTAATCCTATCATGAAATTCTCATCTGTCAGTGCTGAAGAGGTACCCTCCTGGAACAGATATGCTAGACAGAGGAATTACCAGTATAATTAGGAGCTCAATATTCATCTGAGTGTAGTTTAACAATTGTTAACTGTATAAGCTAATTTCTGACAATTAGCATAAAGCCAGTACAGAAGCATAAAAGTCAGCCTGAATGCCATTTTTCTTTTGCTGTGTAGTCCAAAAATTAGGACCATGGGCCCATCTGACTTAAATCACACTTCCTTCACAGAAGGTATAGTATTTATTTTCATGGGAAAATATCATAAATACTCCACAACTTAGAATATTTAGAATTCTAGCAACTTTTGGAAAATAGTATAAGCTCTGTAACTGTTGTATTATAAAGCATAGAAGTTATAAAAAGCAACTTGACTACACCAAGTCTTTTCTTAAAAAGTGTTCAGAAGAACTTTTAGCCACAGGCAGATCAGATTTCTTTGAAGACAAAGTCACTAATCAGTCATTGTGTAGGGGAGGTGATCTAAGACTGCACTGCTCAAAAAAGTGGTGATTTTGTCCTGACAATGCTTTCACATCTCCTCCTCTGATCCAGGTGAAACACAAACTTTATGTTTGGTAAGATCAGCATTTAGTGATATCAGAAAACTGATCCATGTCACCTTGTGTGCCAACATGACAGGGACAGCAGCACATGTGGCCACAGACGAGGCAGAAGAACTAGCTCCATCAGTGGCCAGACTTTTCAAACTGGCTTAAACTGTTTCTGTTACCTTATGCTTTTGATGTGGTAACAGAACTTTCTCTAATCATGTGAGGAATCGAATTTTGATGCATCAGTGAGCCTTTCTCCTGCAGGTAGTAGGACCTCTGCAAGAAGAGTCTTTTATTTACTTCCTAGGGTGCCAATCCATTGAACCAAATTGAAAAGAATTAGTTGATTGAAACCAAACTGATAGTTTTGGAGAAGGTTTCTGATTTCTCTGGAGCAACACCTGGCTAAAAATTCTCCCCTTTCCTAAATGTGAATAGAAAAAAATATGTGATGTTCCTATCCAGTAAACTGGGAGAGAGCACTCAATCTTCAAATTGAAGAGGGAGAAAACACCTGAAACACGTTAAATACACCAGCTCAGAGGTGGCCACTATCTAGGCAACACAGTAATTACAGATGGCCTACAGAAACCTGGTGTTTTCCCAGTGTTTCTCAGTCAAAACATACTGTGTAATGGACACAGGGCTTGCACTTCACCTTATATCAACTGACTCCTAGGGAAAAAGATATTAACATACCTTCTGCTGTGTCTCAGACGCACAGCTTCTCATTGCTATGGTTACACTGGGAGCAGAGCACTAGACCCACGTTCTGGCTTGGGTATGGCTGCACCAACTGCAATAGCAGTCATTATGTTTACACAGTATCACTTGGGAAAAGTTAGTGATATCAGCTGAAAATGCAAAATAGCAGCAAATAAAAGAAAAGCTGTTCTTTAAAAAGAGCACAGTTGGGGCATCCTAGAATAGTTTATAGCTCCTGTTGGCTGCTCTGCTCTTCTGGAAGAAATTTTTAGCCCTTTGTAAACTCGAGAGAACAGGCACTGCATCTGATCTTCAGCTGCCATTGCCTCAAACTTGGAAGACTGGCTTAAATCGCCATCAGTCCTAGTTAAACCTAATGTGCTGGACCATGGGCTGATGTGGCTGGGAAGCAAATACACTGGTTTCACTTTGGGCATGATGATGTCCACAGAGAGGTGCAGCACAGCCTGGGGGCACTACATGCTCAATTATTCCAGCATGAACCAACACAGGTTTTCTGGTGTCACCCTACTTTAAGGCACCCTTATGCAGTTGGCTTCCTCTTGTTCATGAAGAAAAGAACCTTTTGCTTAACTCTTTTCTAAGGATTAAGTCAGCATTAAAGAGCCTGAGGCTTGGTCTCCAGCATTTCATGTAGCACATGGTGTGTGTGGTGACCTGGACAAAGAGCTCACCTTCAGACAGTGATCACATTTATTTTCTTAACCCCTCTGTCTTTCTCCTTCAGGGCCAGCAGCTCTAAAGCCTCTTCCTGAGAAGGTTGCTATCTTCTCATAAGAAGAACAGTCCTGTAAAAAGTCTATTTCTTAGTAAATTGATGAAAAATAAGACACAGAAAAAAATTATAACTAATATTTTCTAGAGGCTATCATCTGGTTCATCTTCCCTGGCAGTTTAATCCATCCTGTTCACATATTACCTTTTCCAATAAGAAGTGCTACCTGACTTGCCAGTTTACTCTTAAATCTAGACTGTTCAAATCCATTCTGACTTGTCTAAGGTTACACTTAGAACCAAAATGTATACTTATTAAATTTGGCAAAAAAAATCTCATTTTTTCAGTGGGTCTCAGCTCTTAGGCCACGATAATTCAAAAAAATTATTTTCATCAGTATAACTATGTCCTACATACATGTTCCACTCTCCATTCAAAGCAGGGGGTGGATCTTGCACACTGACTGTGCTGTTAGGACCTCTACACAGTCATGTGATGTCCATTTGATCCTGTTCTTGCTATTGAAAATTTAGAAAGATGACAAGTGAATCCTAGCATCTAAAGGGATTGTCACCTGCAGCTATTTGGTTCTCTACCCCCGCTTTTCTCCCTGGCCAAGGTTACAACTGCCTCAGGCAAATGGCAATACACAACAGCGAGTGATCCTCAGCCAGTTTACAGCAGAGGCAGTGAGCTCAGCATAAACTTTTCATACAGGTGAACATAAACTGTCAGATTTTGGACCAAAATGGTTACACCTGGACTTGTGTTTGATCCACCTGATTTCTGGCTGGGAGGTGATTTTCTGGCTGAACACGTGCTGCACAAGTCCTGACACTGTTTGTAAGGGACTGTTTGGAAACAGCAGCACACTCTGATAATGTTTTAATATCCTAGATTCCCAGTATCCTCTCAGGACAGACACCTCCCTCTTTTCCCCCACTGCCCCTTTTAATCTTTCTTGGGTAAAACTGGCTCAGTTAACACAACCTGCCACCGACTGTTGTGTTAGCCATCTATGGATGGTAGTAATTTCAGACACCATGGAAACCCTTGAAGAGGATGCATGTCCACAAGCTAATGTCTTAAAATGGTCACCAATACTGGGCAAGAGAGAGCATTTCCCAGGTGCAGTTCTCCATCCCACCTTTACTGCAGAGTGACTAAGTCATGCACGAAGCTGCTAATGGCCGTGAATTAAAGAACCACATATCAGTGCTGGTTTATTTTGACAAGCCTAAAATCTTTGGGGTTATGGCTGCTGCCCAAAGAGCCTAGCCCATCTTGCAGAGGAGTGAGTAAACTCAAAAAGAAGGGAGAAAGGTAGACCAAAATAGATGACTGTGAGCAGGAAATATTACAGCCACACCAGCATAAGCCATTCTAGCTCCTGAGTCAGAGTCCTGTGTGAGCATGAGTCAAGTCCCTTAATTGTGTCAGCACAACCACAAGAGGTTTCTCGCCGTGGCACCTTATTGGGGCTCCTAAGCCAAGCCTAACATAGGAAAAAGCCCTATGTTTTAAAATTAAATGGCTAACAGAACTAAACCTTTTTAAACAGGATTAAACCCAGGTTAACATCTAGAAAAACTGTTACCTGACAAGTATGCTTTAGTGAGGAAAGGTATCAAAAAACGTTTGTTTAAAAACAGTCACATTCCTGTATGCAACTTTTTTTTACTTTGCCATACTTTGTGCTGCTGGAAAGTTCCTAAAGTTCCTGGCTTGTCCGTCAGCAATAGCAGTCATTTCAGACATACGCACACGCAGTGAATTGCATATGTAAAATCTACTCAATACTCAAGCTAGTATGACGCGCAGAAAACAAAAAAAAGAATGGTGCGGAAAAAAAGGGATGGAAGAAACACAGTAATTTTAGTAGGCGTGCACTGACTGTATTTTCTGTAAAATATGAGGGATAAGCACCCAGGGGTGGTTTTTTGTGGCTGTGGGTCACCTAAACTTAAGTGAGTTTTTCATATTCTTGTGATTGTCTTTTCCATATGCAAACCTGACAGTTCTTAAAACGTATGTAAATAAGTGTTATTTACAAAGGCAGTCCAGTCATAGATGCAATGAATCCAAATAGAGTTAGCCTTAGCTCAGTTCACTGCTATTTTCCAAGCTCCTCTCTTTACATGCAAGAGTCTTACATTTAGAACAGGCTGCCTGAGGTCACAGACGGGATTTAACAAGTGCAAGCCTGCTTAAGGAGGCCGATTTGAACTGAGTGGATACAGAGCCTTATTTATGACACAAACATAATCTGAATGAAATGAGTTTATGTCTTGTTCACATTTAAGAGTACTGTGCTACCCTTATGCAATATTTGCATTGGAAAATAAGAGATTTGCATGGGAGTGAATCACTAACATTATTCACAAGGCATTACAGGATTTTACAGCAGATTTTTCAGAAGGAAATCAGGATGGATACTGTGGCACTGATTTCAAAATAAAATTTGGATGCAACGTGTGAAATTCTGCTGATTTCTTTTAGTACAAAAGACTGTCTCACTTCCAATTTAAAATGCAAAACCTTTTAAATAATACCTTTTGCTCCAGAACACCTGCAACCTATCTATCTGCATCATGGTGTTAGTGCAGGCATGTTGAACATGGAGAAGTGACTTAGTCAGAATGAGAAAGCAGTGTTCGGAGCACATAAGGTCATCTCTTGAATAGGAGGATTTTCTGCTAGCAGCTGCCACTGCTGAATCTGACCAGTGACTGCAAGGCATCATGCCAGAAGCTAGGACATGAAAAGATCTTTAGGCTGGGGAGCACAAAAATGAAATGGAGAGGATCTGATCAGCTCTTTTTTCTAGTTTTAAAGACAGGTCAGGAAGGTGAGTGAGGCAATGACTGATGGGGTTGGCACTTGTGGGTTTGTCTATGGGGGAAGATACACTAAGATAAATTTAATTAGCTTTGAAGCCAGCATAGTTACTGTAGTGTCTGTACCTGATATGCACCTTCTTGGTATAGGAGAGCATTTTTCATTTTCAACCTGTCATTAATGGATTCAAAATAAATGAGAAAAATCATGCTTATTCTGTCATAAAAATGTACACATGAAAGTTTGCTCTGATACAAAAGTAGAGCCAAATCCATCTCTGGAAAATTTGTCAGAATAGTCTTCCCAGAAAGCTCTCTTAAGACAGGGGGATCCTGTAGGAGCAACAGAAGCTCTTTACCTGTGTAACACACACCAGTGCCAAAAGTGCCGAAAGAGCTGCACACTTCTGTGGAATGATAAGTGGGTTTCCCCTTGGGACTTTACCAGTATAAAAAGGATGCAAGACAAAGCACCTCACTGGCCATTTGTATGGCTACCAAGGTTACTTGCTATAGCAACCTCTTTGCCTGTTTAAACTCACATCTACCTTATTTTATCCCACATTTTACATCATTCTCGAGACTAGTTCTGCATAAAGACACCACCAGACAGACTATTGTTGTATCCATACCATGGTTGCCAACCAAAGTACATTGAAGAACATATCTAACACCTGATAACATGTAACACATAGGTAACACAGAGGTTTTGCAGTGATACACATTGAAGATGACTCTATTGATTTGGACTTTACTGCTGAAAAGATTAGCTAATTTTTTTTTTTAACCTTCGAGAAACCAACATGTGTCAGCTCTCCTGTGCTAAAAGCATAGTCAAGATAAGGTGCTTTAATTTTGGACTGAGGGGAATTTTCCAAGGTCAGTTGCAGCCTAAGAAGACTGGGCAGACCTTGCAAATATAACCTTGCAGTAAAGTATCCAGCACTTGGCTGTGTTTCCAGTTTGGCATATCTGATATATCCAAGTGATTTTTGTGGAAAAATATTGTACTTTTTTTTTAGCAGCAAAGAACCAGTCTTTGTAATCTGCTGTTGTGTTACTTCAGAAGCATTTCAGCAGTTAACTCTCCACATAGCACAAAGCTTATAAAAGACACCTAAATTCTACATGCAACTGAAATTTGCTGTGGACATCTGTATCTATGACAAGTCTCTGAAACAGGCAGCAGTATGTCCAGGGTGTTTCATTATCCCTGGTGATGCAATTTGTATTTGGAATAATCATGTCTACACAGAGTGCTCTGGAATCACTATGCCTACACAGCTGTTACAACACTGCTGCTTTGCATTCTTGGGAGATTCCATGGTTTATTGCCTTACTCCTCTGTTTTTTTCCATGCTGCTTGCTCACTGTGAATACTCCAGTACAGAAAGTAGTGAAGTACTTTCTATGATTTCTCTCATTTCATCACAACATTCAAAGTGAGCTCTGTTTCTAAAGGACTTTTGATCATCAGGCAAGATGCATTGAAGACCACTGGGGCTATTTGCATATCTTTAGGGACAGGGACTCATGCACAGCTGAAGCTGAGCAGGGAACTGACTAAGGACTAGTTCATGAAATGGTGAGGCTCAGTAGTGATGCAGAACAGACAGCCAGCAATTTCAAAAGGTTTGGGAATATTAACTTTCAAGAGCCTTAATGGAGAAATTGCCCTGCAACTGTAAGAATGGAACATGTCATAAGAGTTTATCTTGGCTTAGTGAAATATACTCACTGTTCTCATTTACTAACATTTCTACAGAGAGAAATCCACAATAAAAATGGTCAGGTTTATTGTGAATGGGTTATGTGCAACAACTGAAAAACTAGTTCGCATGTGTGAGTTGGCAACACACAGGAATTTATTGATGAGATTAAGTATTTGAAATTAGTTAATTTTGTTTAGGTCATTAGGTAATGATATGATTCCACAATTAATGTGACAGATAAGGTTATTCTCGCTTCAGGTTGTACCTAACGGAAGGAGGCCTTGTCCTATGATATAGCAGATGATCACTATGGGAAACTTACGAATACTAGAGTGACATGATGAGTCATCTGGGTCCAAGAAACCTACATTTTTAGAAATGCTGGACTATTTAATGCTATTTTTTTTCATTAAGGGCAAACATAGAAAACAATAATGCTATGATTAGTCTTGTCTATTCAAAAGACTCAGCATACCCACATACCCATGCTTCCCCTGTTTTTGGAGACTTTCACTGGATGCTTAAGTGAAGAAAAGCTCATTTATACTCAGCCAAGTAGGGTGATTTTAGATTATGCATTAATAATACTCAAAAGCTGGATGCTTGACTGGAGATATCAGCCTCATGGAAATTATTTTCTCTGTAGAAAGAATCTCTGTAGATTTTTTTTCACAGCAAAGTAAACAGAAACACTGAGGAATTTTGAGAAGTAAATAAAGCAGTGATGGTGCACTCCTTCATCTGATCACAAAGACTACTGTCAGGGATGCCCTACAATTAAGTTGTGAAATGAGTGCAGATTTGTGAACAAAATGCCTGCCCTCTTGGGGCAGGAGTAGGGAAATTTGTATACATGAAAGTTTTTAATATATCACAGAACAGGGATTTTATTGAATTCTGCAAAATTTTTAATATACTCAAGCAAGGTTAGGAAAATCACTTCAGAAAGTGTAAGTTAGTTAGGGCAAGAGAGCAGCAGAAAATATTCTTTGGAACTGCAGAAACATACTCCCCCTTCAGGCAGATGAATAAGTTTATGGGGTCCCAAACTATGCACATTTTATTTGCTGCTTTGCAATGTGGAATGTGGAAGAACAAACCCGTACCTGCAAACTGCTGTGAAAAGGTTCTACCTCAGTCGACACACCATTAGCGAACGGGTTTCATCTTTGAAAAAAGAGTATATTTAGATTTACCTGCTGTCTGTCTCCTGTAAAAGCTTGGTTCTAAAGGATCATGACCATTCTCCTCTACTCTCTCTCCACTTCATCATGCTAAATTTAACTTTTTTTCCATTTTTCCATCATTTTATCACTTTGCTGTGTACAGAGAAGCAGTAAATATGCTTCCCCTCGATTTCCTGTAGACTGGACAGGTGTTCATCCAGTGTAGGCACCTGTGGCCATGGTTGCAGCAATGTAGCATGGATGAGAAAGATAAAAAGGAACAGGCAGTCATTACCAAAGAAATGGCCTCTGTGCCAAAAATAATAAAATATAGCTCTTCCCTTAATTGCACAAGATCCTTGCCAAAATAGAGAACTATCTTTGCCTGAAGATTTCTTTTTTAATACCTGTGGGTCAGTATAAAGTCATCTGTTAAATAAATAGGATAAAGATATAAAATACTGAGAATCTCTGTTATTAAAATTTTTGTGTAGTCAGAGTTGGGTGATTTGTAACAACTCAATCCAAAGCTGAAGGTATAACAAAAATAAGCCACAATATTTATTCTATCCTCTTTTTTCCTATCCTGTATCTACTGTTACAATTAACGTACCTTCTACTCGTTAGGTCACACAATGTTGTCCCGTTAGACATGCACGTCTCTGATGGAAATGGTAAAATGGGAAGGGAAGGTAACAATGATGAAGGGCTGTTCAGCAGACTTCATCTGAAAGTTGTTTTACACAAGTGGGACTGAGGTCTTGTACATTGAGGCACTTCAGTATTCAACTCCAAAGTTTGTATAGAAAATTAATAGTTTAAAATAATTTATACATCTTGAAGATTCTGAGGCTCAGCTGCCTCTTTTCCTCATGATTATACAACAAACTTTCTTTTTTTCCCTCAGTGAGAAAAGAAAAATGCTGCATGGATGTCCAGATGTAGAAGTCTGCTGTGCAAAAGAACTGGATCAGGACTAATCACCACGGGCTCCTTTTATTGTCTGTGGGGGGAAAAATGGAGAAAGAAAAAGCATTTTAAGGCATGATTCATACCATCCTAATGCAGGCATCTAAAATAGGTCAGGTCCATTGAGCTCTAAAATGTCTGTTTTTCTCTATGGACAGAGGCATGGTCACCCTGGGGAATCACTAGCTTAGATGTGGATATCTATGTTATCAAGCAAGGTGAGATGATTTCCACCCCATGTAACTTTTGTCACCAAGAATAAATATCTATAAAGAAAGAAACATTGCCTCTATTAAAAAGGGCTTCTAATAGAATGATATGTGCTAAAGCTCTTGTTCCACATTCCCTACAATGACCTAGATCCTATAAAACTTAGACCGAAATCTCTATCCCAGACAAAAGCCTGTTATAACATTGCATTATCCTTCACTCTGACTTGTGAAAGTGATTGCTTACTAAACGTAAAACACATGCCAAGAAGTACGCAGCAATGATCTAATTAAAGATGTGCACACAGAATTCAGTGCTGATTAGTATGTGTATTATAATTACTGCATACAGCAGTACATCAGTATATTAGCATATATACACATATACATGTGTATATACATGCTAACAGAACACTTAAAAGACAATTATAGATAATGGTTGTAATTTCATACATTAATAAATGCAGTATATTGGTATGCAAACTAAATATATCTATGAAAATGTAAGGATAAAGGCAGCAAGAACATGTCCTTACATTATTCTGAATTTCTGAAAGACTATTTAGCACAATAGAAATCTTAGTGCTGACATAGTTCCATCACTAATCAGGGAAAAGAAAAAGCGTTCATTGAATATTTCTGCTTTGCATTTAGAAAGAAAAACAGTGTCTGCACTGCCAAACTATCATCTATTCTGACATTCTCCAAAGCAGATGGTAAAGAACATCTATTAATTTTTTTTAATTGGCAGGACCAGACAACTTGATTAAAAGGTTTTAAAAAGAATTTGTACTGCTGTGCATTGGCAAAAAGCTTTGGCATACTGGAGAAGTCCAAGAGAGGCCTGGAAAAATCTAATGCCATGTTGATATTTCAAGAACGTAAACAGGATGACCATGGTAACTGTAGATGAGTTAACTTGACCTTGGTTCCGTGTGAAAGAATGGAACAGCTGATACGGGACTCTGTCCATAAGGAAATAGAAAATGGTAACGTAATTACTGCCAGTCAACATGACTTTATGCAAAACAGGTTAAGTTAAACAAACGGCATCGTACTTCTATGAGATAAGAATTTTGATTATTTGATTGGTTTAATAAAGGTAACTATGTTGACAAAACAATGCCTTTCAGACTTCTGTTAAGCATTGATACCACATGACACTGACTAAATGTTACACCAGAAAAAACCAACACAACATATAATAAATGAGACTAAACTGTGGAACTCAGAAATTTAATGTGTGATTGTTAACTAAAATTTACCAAGTATCACCAGCATGCTGCTACAAAGATTCTTTCATGCCTTAAGAACACCTATGGCATGACAAAAAAAAAAGCCATAAACTTTAGTAATATCTCTATATTCTGAAAATGGCAAAAGGAGAGAATTTATGAGGACGGATTACAAACAGGAAGTGATTTAGACAACTGTAGATAAGTAGAAATTATATGGGTATAAATACTGCCAATTGAAAGCTGTTTTGGGAGGAAAACATAGAGATTACACTTGCAGGACTGAGTGTAGTGGGTCTAAAAAAATGGGTAGGCAATGGTTGATGGCTATGTTTTTAGCGTAAAATAGCACTACGTTGGTTAATGCAATCCATAGTTTTACTCTGGAAGGGGTGAGAACTGGTCTTCTTATGGCTGTTGTAGTCAGACCAAATTAAGCTCTCCACAGAGAAAGGCAGAAGCAATGAAAGCTACCACGCTACAAACATATATTACTCTGTTTTGGACTATACAAACCAAGCAGTTTCCCTGGGATATATTACAAACACAGCAGATGAAGAAATAGTTAGCAGGGGTTATGTACATCTGCATAAATAAGGCACAAGAAAAACAGCAGGGAGTTCTTCCTTGTTGTGTTTGGGGAAACCAGACTTTGGCTACATTATTTGTAAATAAGATTGCACAACTTTGCTAGCCCTTGTGGTGTTTTTGTTTTGGGTTTTTTGATTTCAGTAAGTACAAAACAAGTCTCAGAGTGAATCAAGAAGCTTGAGGCCATGATGAAATTTTCAAGATTTTTTAATGGGAAACCTATTCTGACAGTGTCCTGCTTATTTTCCTGTATTCTCGTCCCCAGTGACTTGCTGTGTAAGAGCTGGAATTCTTTCCTGGTCTCTCCCTGGGCAGTCATCACTGGCATGGAAGGACAAAGCTGTCTGTGGCACACACATTCACACACCGTCCACAGTTACCCCTCTTCCTCCAGTCTCTTTTCCAGGAACACCAGAGAAAGACACTAATTTTCCACTCCTTGTTTTCCTTCTCGGCATGGTTTTAAAGGGAAAGATGATAAAGACAGACTCTCTGCAGGTCTCACCTCATGTTGTACTTCAGAGAGGAGAAAGCGTATATAGAAGTTTGATTCAGATTTGAGAAGCTGTATGAGATTGCATGCAGCCAGCCAAGGGATCCTGATCTCTTAGTCCTCGATCTCCAGGGCCAGGGTTTCAGATGGAAACCATGGAGTAGGAAAAGGGGAAACTCAGTGTTTAGGTCTCTGGATGGAGTCAAACGTGAAGTTTGAAGAAACTGCTTGGGATTTGGTAACCTGGTAGAGCTCAGTAGGCTGCTGAAGGGAAGCAGAGGTGAAGCTGAAGAGAAAAAAAATGGGGAGATGCATATCTCTTGGTATTAGTCAGTGTCTGTGGATAAGACAAATAATGGCTGATAATGTGATGGGGAATCAGACTGGGGCATCAGGTCATGTTGTGAGGGAGCAGCCCTCACACTGCCCTGCAACACAGGCATATACCTCACACACCTAAGGGTGCAGAGTACCTTTGGTGACTCACTACCTTACAGTCCTGCAGCCTTTTCTCTCTGATCTGACACATAACCCTTTAATGTATCAGTTCGTGGAGCAGAAGAGCCTGCAGCAAAAGTAAGTACAATGTGGCCAAATGGGGAGAAGTCAGGCAGGGGCAAGTGTACAAATCTCATTGTTAATGCATGAGATTTGACAGACTGGGAACCGAGAGGCAAATGTGGGGCAGGACAGATATTGGTGCTGGGAGAACACAGGATTCAAAAAATCACCTTATCTAATATAATTGTTGCTGATATTCATATGGAATGTGAAGATCAATAAAGATGAAAAGGGATAAAATGGATAGGTTATAAATGAAGTAGTGATGAACAACATACCTGCCCCTCAGCATCTTCACCATCAAGGATATTTTAGGCTTTCCATCCCTCTTCTAAATAGCCTGTAATTCTACCCTTTCTAAAACAATGACCCAACAGCTGGTGTCTTCCTTCTTTCTCTACCATCATCAACAAACCATCTGTGAGAAGGGAGAAAGAAAAAAATGCAATGTCTGTATTTTGCTCTCCCTGGCTTTCCTCGCTGGCTAAGCATCTGTCCCACAGCTGTCACACAGCACTTGAAGAGCAATGAGTAACCTTAAAGTCCAAATGTCTTCCAGTTTCCTGATTTTCAGGAAAATCATCTGTGTTGTGCTCCATAATGCCTAAAATGTTTCCTGAAAATTTCCAATAAATTCCAAAGTGGTCCCATTGTATCCAGGCAGGCAAGCAATCAAATATATTCATCTTGGCATTGTAAAAGAGAGGGGGCAAGGGTTAGCTAGTTCTCTAGAGTCCCTTTACAGCAAATGGAGGAAAGTTATTTTCTAATGGAAATACGTCACACTTTTTTTAATGCATTGTTTTGTGATTGTTGACACCAAAACTGTATACAAATAAATATAAGAGTCTTTCAAATTAAGCTGAATGCTTTTGTTAAGTGAGCAGAGCACACAGTGTTGAGTTGGATTTCATGCTACAGAAGCTCCAAAAATGCCCTAAGTGGCAAGAAGATGAAGTGTGGCATACTGAGAGGGGATGACATCTGTCCGGACATAAACTTCCTGGTACAAAGTTAATGCCTTAATTCTTTGTAAAAAAAAAATTTAGTAGTAGCAATTGTAGAAATCAACACCTCTGTAATACGGCAACACCTTATCTCCTCCATTATTAAAAGACACACTAACCAGATACACTACGCTTAATGTCAAACTTCAGAACTTCCTGAAGAAAGGATTAATAACCCTCCCTTCATTACTTTGGAGGAACGCAAATGCATCAGTCATAGAAATTTTAGATAGCTGTGGCTAGTTGAGATGAACACCACCTCACCAAACATGCAGGGACAGTCAATCTAGGCAAGTTTATAGCATCTCTTCATTTATCCCATCACTTATGGATATAACCTAACGGGCCCCCAAGGCCGGTACAGGAACACTTAAATACCATAACTGAGTTTGATCACAAGTTGTTTGTGCTGCAGAAGACATCAGATCTGGAACCTCCGTAGCTGGCTTTAAAATTCAGGCTACTATAACAAACACAACTTAAATTGTTAATATCTATTCTTAAGTGACTTGTTAAGCCTGCAAAAAAGTATAAAATTTATCCAAGAAAAACAATAAAGTAGAATGAGGTTGTTGAGATAAAATACGTCTTGTGGATTGTGATGGTTTTCTTCAGCTAAAACATCTCTTCCGGAAATGAAGAGTACAGCTGCTGCATTTCTGCGGTATACCCCGGTCTACCGTGGTGGTTTAAAACCAGGCAGGAATCAAACTCCAAATAAACTGCTCCCTTTCCCCCTGCCTCCTCTCCAGTGAGAGAGGAACAGACTATGGGCTGAGATAACAATTTACCGAAAACAAACAGCCACAGAATAAGAAATGCACAATAACAGCAACGGCATCAATAACAGAAGTAAGTATACAAAGGACAAGGTGCTTCACACACAGAGGTGTTCACCACCTCGACTCAGCTCTGCACGGCGGCCGAGACAAAGACAAGATGGCAGGAACTCTCCATGGCTGGCATTCCCTGTCCCGGAGCACGGGACAACGAAAACCAGTGATGGACAAACACCAGAAGAGCCGGATCGTCTGCACTGTGCCGCCCACTTCTTGGGCTGCTGGGCTCGGTTGTGGTCGGCAGGCTTCAGCTCGGCCCCTCTCCACTCGGCTTGGGACCCGCTGGGCTTCACCGGGGCTGCAGCGTGTGCGCTCCGCTGTGCTTGCTGCCTGGAGCTGCACTCTTCCCGGCGGATGGGAAGGGATGGGAGGCGACAACAGAGGGACAAAGTCCTCAGGAATGGTCCTGGCAACTTCCCCGAGGAAGAAATGGAACAAAATGGCCCCGCTTCCAGCGTGTGTTCCCTTTTTCTTCCCCCGCAAGCCACTCTCCCCAGACATGATGTGCATGGTTTAGAATAGCAACCTAGCTCCACCCCCTCCTCAGCACCTGCGAGAAAAACTAGGACATCTATTCAGCACTTAAAGTTTCTAATGAGGGACAGAATTTAATTTACTGAAACTAATGAACTTGAGACAATATTGTCAGTTTTGTGAGGTCAAGGGAGCCTTGTCAATTGATGTACGCTCTTCAGTCTTGCTGAAACAATTCAGAGGGACCTGAAACACAGGAATCCTGAAACGCAGGAAGTTCCACCTGAAGATAGGCAAGAACTTCTTTACTGTGTGGGTGACAAAGTACTGGAACAGGTTGCCCAGAGAGTCTCCTTTCGAGCAGATATTCACGAGACATCTGGACACAATCTTGAGCAACATTCTCTAAGGGACCCTGTTTGAACAGGGAGGTTGGTCTAGATGACCTCAAGTGATCCCTTCCAACCTTACTCACATTGTGATTCTGTGAGTTAGTGACTGATTTGTAAGATTTTCAGGTTTTTCAGAATATTAAAATCCAAGTGGAGGCAATGTTTAAAGTAATATATTAATTTGATGCGTGTGTGCAGTGTGGTTACAAAATTGAACCTGCACTTGGAAAAAGAAAATAAAAATTAATTAATTACAGAGAGTCTTCAAAAGTGAGAAACAGGAAAACCCACTATTTTTTTCCCCATCTGAAATTAAAAATGCGACTAAATCCACAAGTCGTTAAATTGTGTTGTAAAATTATTTCAGTATTACCTGCCCAAAGGATTGGTAATGTAAGGATGTCTCCAAGTGTGAATGCTTTGGGGACTGTGATTTTTAACTTGTAGGTATTTCTTTAAATATAGCCAACAACTGTTGTTTTTAAACTTGATTATCCTGCAAGAATAACAAGATCACTTCCCCAATGGGCATTTTTCAGCAAATGTTCATTAACAGCTTTACAGCCAACCACTAACTTTAAAGCTATATGATCTTTCCACAATCTATAAATTGTATCTGTGTAACTTATACTGGTGTGATAGTTATATATTTAGAACATTGCTGTGTTTATCCATTCCTAAACAAAGCAAAAAGGTCATTTTATTACAAAGAAGGACACCTTCTCAGGAAATAGTTGCAGAGGAAACTTCTGTAAATAAATGCTGGCAAGGGTAACCCAAAGGCCAAATTGCAGCGCAGTCCAGGGATCTCTCACCAGGTCCAATTTAGTTGGGAGAGAGGTTTTTGTCAGCAATCAAGCTCAGAACACTTTGTACCAGAAATAAAAGGTCCTTTCAGCTCACTGGAGGGTGTAAGAAGAAGATAACCCGAGGAGGCTTCATTTCTGAGGCATCTTTCAGGTCCTTATACAACACCAGCAGAAGAAAGGGTTTGCTTTGATTTGGTCACTGCAAGGTAGTGAACTGAGTCTTAGCTCACTGATCCACTTCCATACCAGCTGCATTCAAGAGGCGACAGCAGCTCCTGCAATGTCTAATTTGGAGTTATTAATCTTTAAAAAATCTACTTCTGTAACCTTGAAAGTTTTTACAAGTCAGCAAAGAGTCTCTCAAAAAAGAAGTGTGTAGGAATGAAGTGAGGCACCCAGAAACACTCCCTTATTGTATGATTAAATGCAACAGATGAAATTAAAAACATGTTCATGTGCCATGATTACCTCATTCTCTTCTGTTACATATGCTGTTCCTTTGCTTAATCAGCAGCTTAGCTGGAAGCACACTCTTCACTTGTATTTCATTTTGTGGTCTCACACTTTAGTACTGAACATGTCATGTTCACATGAATATTTAAAAAGCATTAAGTGACCATTTCATTTTGCATCCATGAGCACTCAGCACAACAGGCATGAATCTTTCCTTTTTCTTTTTTGTGGAATCTACTTGACAGCAATTTTTTAATCAAGTTGTTAGTATTATTAGATATGCAGATTGCCTCCAACCATGGTAGTGCTTGATACAACAAGTATCTTGGAGATGCCCACTCCTCCTTCTTATGCCCCAGAATCCATGAGAAAATCTCTACCATGGGTGGGGTGTTTGAGCCACAATGCCCAAAACCTGGGAGGAGGTTTTATTCAACCTCTTTCATAGGCACATGAAATTGCATATATTTCTGGTGCCAAGAGTTTTGTACTCATCTTATTGTGATGCTTAACTTTCCTGAAATTAATAGTTGCACTTATTCTGCATATCTGAAAAAACATGCTTCCAAAAATATATTTAAAGAAAAGATCCTCCACCTCTTCCCTCAGGACATGTGTTGCCTTTGTGCTTCCCCCATGCATCCCCCATCAAAATATGGAAAGCTGACACTTTTTAGTTCTTTAGTTCTTGCTGAGCATGCCTGCAGTGTCCATTAGCGAGGAAATGGGCGAGCCAAAGCCGCTGATCGTCAGCCACACCGTTCACGGGACTGCAGAATTGCATTTGACTCCCCACATTGACAATCTCCCTCGAGTCATTGCATATGTACAATATGTACATTAAACAAAACAGGAGGCCCACCATTAATTACCTATCTACACAATGTCTAGCACAATGGAAGCCTGAGGCTCCAGTGAGTTTCCCAGACATTGTCTAAATAATGCAGATAGATGATAATTTTCCTTGAAAGCAGTCGACCTACTCCGAGGGCAAGCTTTCCCAACCTTATTCACATAAAACTTCCACTGAAGGGGTACATGGAGAAAAGGAGGAAAGATTTTCCTCTGTAGTGTCTCTATTTCCCTAAATGTCTCTTCATATTCCTGGTGGTCTTGTGCACCCACAAATGAGATCAGCAAATGTTCTGCACGAGTAAGAATTGCACCAAAAGCATATCCCAAACAGTAAGAGTAAGCGATGATTCATAATCACAGTTTTACACTCTTTATTTTGCACAGTTAAATAAGCAGACAGAAAAAGAAAAGGAAAAAAAAATAGAGACAGAGAAAGAGAAGATTGGTTTTTTTCACTTTCAACAGTAATAATCCTGGAGCTATTTATAGGTGTATATATCACAGAAATCCAACAAAATAGGACTGGAGGTAAACATGAGATCATCTAGACTATCACACTGCCCTGAGTCAGGACAACTGTACTTGTGTCATTCCCGAGAAACATTTGCACAGCTTAAAATGCTCCAGTAGGGACTCTATAAAAATCCCTTGATAGCCTACTCCAGAACTGAATTACCCTTGCTGCTAGGAAAATGATCCTGATGTCAAGATAAATGATGGAGGAAGTTAGGCTACCTTCTGAAGTTTTGGGGTTTTTTTTAAGGCTAGAGGAAAAAGAGCTACTACCTAAAGTAGATGCAAAGGCCATGTGAAACAAAGGCAAATAGCCAAATGAATTGTAAGGTGGGGGGAAAGCTGAATGCCTGGAATGATTTTGCTGGGGAGCAGCCTTCAAAAAGCATTTAGAAAAGAACAGAAAGAGTGGCTGGAGTAACCTGCCCAGGGGAAAAAAAAGTAAACAAATAGATTTTCAAGCAGAATGCTCCCTAGTAAGAAACAGAGTTGAAAAAAAGCAGGAAACGGACAAACAAACAAACCCTCTTCTGTTCAAGTCCTGTGTTTTTTGAGCACGAGGCTTTGCAAATTTTCTGTAAATATTGCATCAAAGAAATATTGAATTCTATCATCCATTCTCTTCTTGGAGACAAAAATACCCTAATGGACCCTAGATCTTGGCTATACATACAGATGAGAAAAATACATTACAAAATGTCTTAAAAAAAAAAAAAAAAGCAAAGAGGGCTTTGTTTTCGATTATTTTAGATATTTATATGTTCTTAGAGGCAAGAGAGGTATTGACTTCAACTATTGCTTGAAAATATTTGGCTCTGTTGCTTCACGAACACTTTTTTTTCCCTAGGACAGAATTGGTTATATTCTATCAGGCTTTTTTCTTTAAATAACAATATTTGTTCAATCAGCGATCACTCCAGAAGGAATGAAAGACAGCATTTGCCCCGGGAGGAAAATTAAAAAAAAAAAAAAATCCGAACGAAACAGAAACCA
>NW_008238464.1:8541679-8545690 GCF_000691975.1 Corvus brachyrhynchos
GGGGACACGCTGCTGCAGCCAGACCTGGTCCCAAACCGGCCTTTTGCGGGTTCACCTGCCACAGAAGAACTGTCTCCTTTTTCAGACCCCGGGAACTTGCTCAGGGCTTTCCCCAAACAGCACCGGCGTATCCGCCTGCCCGGGGACTCCGCGGTTCTGAACTTGCCACTTGAGATAAAAATTTTGAGGAAGGAATGATCCAAATGCAGAAAAATATTGAAGTCTTAGTAAAAACAAAAAAACCCCTGTAAATAAGGCATGTTCCAGGTTTTCCTCAGCATATTCCCCCCTCCCATATAAGAACATACAAGGTAGTGACATCAACATTATATCTGTATCTATTTCAAGTAATTAATAAAAGTATTATTTGGCTCAAGAATTACTGAATATGCACGAAGTTCCATAACTGTAACCCCTATTTATTTAACCTGGAATTCTCTGGAAAACTGTGGGTGCGATATTCACCGAAGCAAGTAACCTTTACTTAAGAAAGAAGTATTTTTAGAGTCTGTGATTTCTGAATATCTTTCTGTCTTGTACGAAGCCACCCATAGATGTTTACACAGGACCAGGGGGAAAAAAAAATTGGCAGCCCCGGTTTAAGGGTAAGGTCAACTGTATCACTTAGCCTCACTCTTGCTATAAAGGAATAAAACCTGCTGTTAGGAGTTACTAAATGAGTAGTATCAACAAAGTCTTTTGTAAACCTATCTGGAAAGATGGCCTGTCCTTCCTCCCAAGTAACACGGATTTCTCAACTAGATAGTAGCACAGTCATGGTACATTAGCACTCAAAGGAGCTGAGAAAGGTAAGACAGAAACAAGTTGATGGGAGTTCATGTCCTCTTACATTAAGGTTATGAAATGTATAACCAGAATTACACTGTATCAGGAATATGCAAATAAATGTACCAGGGAATAAACTGACTTCACCTGTTTATGTAGAAGTTCAAGGACATTAAAATATAAATCACTGTTGTGTTGGAACAGATAACTGTACTCTTGACAGTATAAGAAAATGTTGCTGACGCACATAATCTTTCTCTGCACCTTTTTCCCATGGCTTCACTACCATCAGCTATGTGAACCTGGCAACAGGTAGAAGGCAACAGCCAAGCTAAACATCAAATACATCCCTTTCAACTGTTACTCCTTATCCTGATATTGAAAGATATTTCAAAATTATATTTAAAATAAGAACAAAGAAAAACATATTTTTAAAGGATGTCAGAAATTTTGGAATTCAACCTACTCATGCATCCAGTCTATCAGAAAGTGTTTTTTGAGTAACTGGCTGTGACCTTGGGCAGTATTTAAATATAGCTACATATTCATAGGGCCTCATGCTTCAATCCCCTTAATGGAGGTGAGGGGGAGAGGGACAGGGAGCAGACACCAAAACCCCCAACTGGATCCTGTGTTAGGCTTATAGAATCAAGCTTTCAGATGTAACTAAAACTCACTGCATGTCCCTAGAAGTAATAAATTCAATCATTTAGCTATTATTCAGACAAACAGCCTTCTCAAGCAAAATTCACTGATGGCTTGAGAAGTTCATTGCTTGCAAAACAGTGTTGATGGCCACTGCTTAGCATTCATCCATATAGCTCAGTAATGAAAACACTAAGTTTAAATACATTTATATATAAATGAAATTATCACAACTTCTTTTTTAATTTTATTTTTTAAATACAGCTAAGGAACCCCAAGTATTTGAAGCATGGAAATGTGCAATCAGTAGGGCTCTGTGCCAACAAAACTGTATTTGCTGGATCTAAACTTCATGGTCATAAGCAAGGTCTATAATTTTCTAGGCATGTCATTTTAGAGTGGACAGAGGCAACATTTTATGACTGACATAACTGATGGCAAATGCCCCATACATACATAGTATATTTTGATAAACCTGACCATTACCTAACACAGTTTATTTTTCTTGGAAGAAAAAGGAGATGGCTGAAGCCTGGTATGCTGGCAAAAGCATAGTTTAGCAGGCAGGAAAGATACTAATATTAGAACTATTTGGCTGGTGTACTTAAATATTAGCAAAGCATTCCCAGTCAAGACCTCAAACTTGAAGGTGAATATGGTGAAATACAGTTGGGGCAGGATAATATGACAGAAGAAAAGGAATGGGAGGGTAAAATAGGATCACTTCTTCTTTCAGGATGATGAAACTGTTCTACAGAGATGATTTACAAAAACATCCTCTGGCAAATCTGTTGCATTACTAAAGATTCTGTCACCCGTATTTGTCCACTCCTGCGTTGTGCCTGAAATTGTTTGGTGGAAAAAGGGTGCGTGTGTTGTGTTTAACAATCCCAACTCACCGCCCTCTGTATCTCTGAAACCCCTCTTACCTCAGAAATTAAAGCTAACATGCTACACAATGCACAGGACTAGCTAAATCATAAGACATGCCAGCCTGTAGGAGCAGTGAATTGTAGCTGAAAGGTGGGATGGATGAGTGGTATTAGTGCATTTATTGTAATTAAGTGCCCTGTAATTACACTGAAATGACTGGGAAAATTTTTCAGAAGGGTATAGTGTTGAAAAACAATTCAGAGGAGTTCAGAGGAAACTCTGAATAAGACAGGTCATCTGTGTAAACTAGGATCATTCATTCCAGCATACTGGTCATGAAATAATTTACTTTTTAACCTGCATTTTACACACGCCTGAGTCCCAATTCTTGTGTTCAGTACACCAGTTATGCATTAAAAACCAAACCCCAAACATAACTATGGAAAAAATAATGCTTGTTATGAATCAACCCCTGCCAAAAATGAGCTGTTAAAGATATATCAATCTTTCCAGAAATAAAAACTATGAACTGCAACCTTGGATTCTAGTCTATCCTAGTGTCTTTGTCACAGAAATTGTTTGCAAACAAAGCTGTGCTGCTATAGCCAGTACATTGAATGTGTATTGCCCACATGGTCAAGAATAACATATATAACAACGTCGAGTAGATGAAATAATATTTATCTTTTTTACATTTCAGACCTAAGAATGCTTACTCAAGGTCACCAATATATTTCATAAATGTCTGGAGAAAATATTTTCAAATTCCCAAGGGGTTTGCAGACAAAAGTTTGTGTTTATAGGCCCAGGCTATAGTCATATCTAAAAAATCAACTATTCCTGAGTTTTCATATGAAGCTGTCCTCAATGAGGATTGTTATATGCAATCATTACATATAATCTAAGTTTACAATTACCAATTCTATGCATTTTTGCACATACAGAAATCAAAGCACATTGCCAGGGCAGTAAGGATTGTCAGCATCATTTTCTTTGAAGAGTCCCACAGGTACAGAGAGGTCACAGGTGCCTTGCCTAAGGTTACACTCTTCTTGCTTCTCAGGAGAGGTCGGTGCCTCTGATCTCAAATAACTTCTCTTACTCCATTAACCTCCCCCAAAATTTAATAAACCCGGGCAACTACTACCCTGTATGTTAATGTTAGTATTTTCCCGTAAGATGATGTGAGAGGTCTTCCTTCAGAAGATGCTTTACTGCAGCATGCCGGTATTCACAGTGAAGTGGTCTTTTCCAATCACACTCTCCCCTCCCTCCCCTCCCCCCTCCCCACCCCGTCACAGCTGTTAATTTCTAAATGAGTTGTTATGACCCAAACCACGGAGAATTTCGTGCAGGAGGGAGCTGAGCTGCGACAGCGGTATATGCGGGCTGCGGGCGGCCCCAGCGCCTTCCCCGTCGGGAACACGGGGAGAGCTCGGCCACGGCCCCGCACGGCGACAGCTGGAGGCGCCGCATCATTTTCGTCTTTTTTTTTCCCTTGCTCATTTGTTTGCGGTGTTGTTTTTGTGGGTTTTTTCCCCTCGTCCTCACTCGCAAACCCGTTTGCTTCAGCTTCGGCGCAGGCCGACAAAGGAAAGCGTGTCCCGACGGCGCTCCGGGGGGAGACGGGAAAACACGGATGGATGATTTCGTGACCCCAGCCTCACTTCTCCTCTCGGGCATGTGCAAAGGGAGGCTTCTCCAGCT
>NW_008238464.1:8549576-8576560 GCF_000691975.1 Corvus brachyrhynchos
CGCAGCTACAAGCCCAGCTCGCCTGGGGAGAGCTCCCCTGACGATAGCGGGTACATGCGGATGTGGTGCGGCTCCAAGCTGTCTGTGGAGAGCTCAGATGGAAGGCTGAGTAACGGCGACTATATCAATATGTCCCCTCGGGACCCCCAGAATGGGCCCCAAGTTCCCTCCCTCACTCCCCCAGACTTCTTTTTCGCCCCTTCAGGGCATGGGTCCAGTGAGCCCCCAAAGCCCAGCTGCTATTCATACAGCTCCTTACCCCGCTCCTACAAGAGCCAGGGCTTGGCGAAGGACAGCGACCAGTATGTCTTCATGAACTCCCCGGGGAGGATGATCCCGGAGGAGGCGGTGTGTGGAGCGGGCCAGTTGCCTGCAGGCACCTTCGCCCCCTCCAGCCACACGGTGCCTTCGCCCCTGCGGCACAGCCGGACCGAGAGCTTCCTGAGCCAGCGATGCCAGCGGGTGGCCCGGCCCAGCCGCCTCTCTTTGGAGACCTTGCGGACAATGCTGCCCAGCATGAATGAGCACCCTCTGCCGCCTGAGCCCAAGAGCCCTGGTGAATACATCAACATTGACTTTGGGGATGCTGCCATCTATTCTCCCCCCTCACTGCCTGCTGACAGCCCAGCCTCCTCCCTGGGCTCAGGCACGGGACAGAGGCGCTCCCCTCTCTCTGACTACATGAACATTGACTTTGGGTCACAGTCTCCCTCCCAGTCAGGCACGGTCTCGGTGGGCTCCTTGGAAGCTCTCTCACCAGGTTCTTCCTCCAGCACCAGCCAGCCCAATGGACGCTACTTGAAGGCAGCTGTGGGGGTGGCTTGTTCGTCCAGCCCATCAGATGGTGGTGATTACACTGAGATGACCTTTGGCATGGCCACTACCCCACCTCAACCCATCATTCAGAAACCAGAAAGTGCCCGCGTCACTAGCCCCACATCTGGGGTGAAGAGGCTCACCCTCTCTGGGGTGGAGGCTTTCATTCTCTCCAGCCCTCCCCCAGACCCGAATCGGGGGGCAAAAGTAATCCGGGCAGATCCCCAGGGGCGGAGGAGGCACAGCTCAGAAACTTTCTCTTCCACCACCACTGTGACCCCAGTGTCCCCCTCCTTCGCACACAACCCCAAACGACACAACTCGGCCTCGGTGGAGAACGTGTCCCTCAGGAAAAGCGAAGGCCTGGAGGAGGAGCAGGGTAGCAGTCCCATGTGCCGGGAGACCTCGGCTGGCTTCCAGAATGGCCTCAACTACATCGCCATTGACGTGGTGGATGGGTCCCTGGCAAACTGTGACAAGTCCAGGTTGAAAGCCAGGCACCTCCTGAATGGGGGCATCAATGGAGTAGAGATGAGCGCCTATGCCAGCATAGACTTTCTGCCTCACAACCTGAAAGAAGCCAGTGCTGTGAAAGGTGAGTAACTGCGTCTGACAGTGCCTGCTGTGCGTGTGCTTTGTGTTTACCATCACAAGGTTGTGTGTTGATGTGTAGAGCACTATCCCTCTTTGCTTCCTTAAAAGTCACTTTTATCCCTTTTTACACATCCTGTAATAAGCAGTCTTACTATTTATAAGGAGTAACTTGGTGGCTCTTTGTATGAGGAAAATGTTTAATTTTGGAATATTTCTTCATGTTTCAATACTACTGTGCCATTATTATGAGTATATACTTCTGGGTACCCCACTAGAAGCTGCTGTTTACACAGTTACTATGTTTGGGCTGCATTCAGAGTTTTCTTATGTAAGATTTTGGGAAGTGTTTGGAAAATGTGACCAAAATAGTTTATGTTAATGCATCTTCTAAATATTATTTAAAAATGTAAAATGATTGAGTTAAAAACAGGATTGTTTGACTGAGGACGTCAGATTACAGTAACAATCCTTGGCTCTCTAGCTGAAAAACGCTGTAATATCAAAATGAGAAGGATAAATTTAATATCATGGTTTTGAAAAATCTCATGTCTTGCAAAAGTTTAACAGTAAATCATAGTGGGCATGGAATGTGAATTTAAAAACTGATAATTCTTTCCAGAAGTCCCTATATGTTTGAGCTGTTGTACGCTGTATCACATATTTCACTGAAGGGCCCACCGTGTGGTGGTGTGTTCCACAGTTGATGGTTTATGGATTGCAGATGTTGGGTGTCAAACTGAAGGAATCTGAAACTTAGGGTGAGAGAGAATTTAGATTTTCAGTATGTAGCTATTCCTTTTATTAGGTGCTCCTTATGCTGGGGAAAAAAAAAAAAAACGAAAGAAACAAATATCCTTCCTTCTTCCCCAAAATAGTAATCCACCTTCTCTCAGTGAGTGAGGGTTTGTACACAACTGGGGGCTGGTTGAGGAGGGCACAGAACAGCCAGTCTGTCAGGGAGGAAGTTAATGATGAGACACTGGAAGGATTGTCTTGGCTCTTGGATTTATGCAAGATATGGTAGTCAGACCCTTGTGCATGTATAGCTGTAATATGTGTTTATGGGTCTAGCTGGGTGAAATGACAAACCATGAAAAAGTAGTTGCTTGGAGGGGAATAGGTGTTGCTTCTCTATTCACGGTGCTGATAGAGGCATCGATAACAATGAGCAGCAACAGCTTTTAAGAGCTACTTGCAGGGGTTTTTTTTCCTTGTGTTTCTTCAGTAGCTAGTTGATTTTGAAGAAGAAAATATTTTCTCTCTTGATAGGAAGTACAGGAAGATGGAAAAGATGAGAGATGCACCGTTTGCAGAGCAAGCTTTGAACCTAATTAAGACGAGAGGATTGTTGAATGCAATGTCAGAGTTTGAAAAGATGAAGGCTTATTCTGAATGACTGGAAGGGTTGAGGGCCGAGCCTTATTTGTCTCTTGCTTTTAGTTTTGGTGGGGTCGCTTTCAGGATCCTTCTGGCTTGCCCGAGCCCGGTGCGGATGCTGCAGCCCCCCTCTTTCATTGCCCGGCCTTGGGATGGCGGTCCCGGGCGCCAGCAGACGATCACGCCCCTTTGCTTTGCAAACGGATTTTTCGCAGAAACGAGGAGCTTGTCTTGAGCCACCTACAGCCCCAATTGCAAACGAAGCCCGGTGTTGGGAAAGAGCTATTTCCACAGCATTCCCCAAACTGCTGACCCTAAGGGGGGGGTGGGGGCGGGCACCGGTTACCGGGAAAACCCGGCGCGGAGCGCGGTCGCAGCAGGCGGCACGCGGGAATGGGAGCGGCGGGCGGTCAGATAAGGAGAGGGAAACGACCGCTGTCCTTCCCATCCAGTAAACAAAAGGATAATGCCGTGAACGCCACCGTATTAATGTGGTACGCGGCTTACAGCGGAGAGGCCTCAGTGCTGCTGCTGCGCGTGTTTGTCCAAGGATGGTTATAGGGTTGCCTTATTTTAATATTTAATCTGCATGTGTGTTTGTTTTTCCTCTTTCCCGTAACCTTCTAAACGCAGATCACATGGAGGAGTGGTGCGGGGAGGCTCGTTGGAATTGACACTATCTGTAGGAGGTGGGCTGTCTTCTCCAGCACCTTGCTTCCCTGAGAAGGGTGCCAGCCTGTAGGGTGCACTCAGAGGTACGGGATGCAGGGATGGATGGATGGATGGATGGATGGATGGAACCAGAGTCAGGTCAAGGTAGTAAGGAAGAACCTCACACCACCAGCATCCTCAGCCAACAGTGGGTTGGGTGCCATTAATGGGGGGGGGATCAGGTTAATTGCACTTGTGGCAGCCAAACTGAGGAAGTCAAAGCATGGGGAAGGGGAAATACATCACAAAGGTCTTCATTGGTGTAAGTTTAATCAAATCATAAACTTCTGCAAATTTCGTAGATTCCCTTTTGGTTTTCATTGGGACTTCACAACCAGAGTTTGTTTATGGCAGGTCTTCTGCCAGTGCTTAAAAAGGTCACCCAGCATTTTGCTAATGTATTTGAGTTTTAAACATTGTGATTTGGGAGACTACTAAGAATTTCAGTTTTACTGAGAAACATACTCTGTTTAAATAAAACTATACTTTGCTTATAGGCAAGATTATTTTAACAGTAGTAATTTGGGTAGATTTGAGAAAATGTAATTCTGTAAAAAATACTGATTTGCACAAGAGAGAGCTTATATAATCAGCATTGTTTAGTTTGCACTTTTTTCAAACTTTGTTTTTAGCTGCATGAGAAAAGTGAGAAGTTTTCTTCAAAAACCAAGGGTGGTTTCTAGTAATTTTAAAATGATGGATAATCCACTGTTTAATATTTAGAACAGGAGACCGTGATACAGAGTATACAAACAAGCTTCTTGTAATTACCTTCTCAGTAAATTAATATTTTGATTTGTGCAAAATACATGTAAAAACCCAGTTTGAATTCTTTCTTAAGGTCTGTAGCAGTAGTTGTATTTTCACGTGGATAAATGTTTCGAGGGAAATTATTTGTATAATTTAAAGGTGGCTGGCTTTCACGTGTAGTGTGTTTCTCTGTTATCAGTAACTTGCCTCTGCTGTAGGGAGTGCTGTGCTTTTGGAGATCTCTGTCCATATTACCCTGTCATGGCAAGAGCAAGGAGTGCATCCACAACTGCTTTCAAAACAGAACAGTTAAAAGGTTGCTTGAAATTATTGCTTCATTTAGTTTTACTGTGTTCTGAAAATGTGCAACTATTTAGGAGCTGGAGAAACAATTGCCTTCATCTGATATGTAAATAAAATAATACTGTTACTGGTGGGTTAAAACTTGTTACTTGCTAATAATAAATTATGACTGCTTTTTTGCTTAAAAACATATGAACTGTGTATGGATTTCTTTATTTATGGAGATGTTTACACTCGTTTTTCTCGTATAAGTGTGAATTATTTATTCCAGTATATTTATGAGATTACACTCAATAATGATGTGAATTTTTATGGTGGATCTTAGTTCTGTTGAAGTAAAATGAGAGTTTTGTCTCTGTCTCAAAGGGGTTAAGATTTTACCCTTTGTGTGTAATCCTAGAATTCTTAAGATTACCATTAAATTTAGTGGGTGTATAATAGGGAATTTTCCTTAATCGAAATCACCAGACTCGAGTGGATAATCTTTAATTTTGTTTTCTTTTCCACTCACAGAGTGCTCTGTAGTTCTAATTTGTAAATGTTTCTAGTAGTTGGTCTAGTTTTCTAAAACTGAACAGGTATTATGTGTAATAACGCAAAATCCTTGAGGGTTCTTTCCCTCCTGTGTCAGTTTTTTTGCCTTGATTTGTTTGAAGAAATCATCATCTGTAATGCTTCTACTTAAGATCATAATAAGGTGATTTTTGGTAATAATGATCCTCCCCCTGCACTCGCCTTGTCAATTAGTTTTTAGTTTTGTGAGGGTTTTATGGCTGCACCTAAACAATAAAAAGCCTATTTTAAGAAATCTCTTCCTCTGTCTTTCTAATGACATTTTAGATTGTTGAAGATGTAAACTTTGTTTTCTTTTTCTTTGGGATTACTTTGCACAATGAATTATATTATTAAGTTGTTTTTTGACCTCCTCTTCATATGCCAACTACCAAAAAGTTTTGGTTCTCAGAGTGACGTGAGAATGTTTAATTGTCTCTGTAACAAAATTAATGCTCATTTCAAAATAACTTCTTAAAAGTGTTAAAAGAACTATGTGCTGTGTTGGAAATTTATACATCTTTTAAAGTCTTTTTTGAATAAATCCATTGTAGTAGTTTCTCTTTCTGTTCTGTAAGAATATCAAACTAACAGCAGAAAGAACTGAGCTACTTTTAATAACTTAAATAGCTTGAGCTTTTAACTTAACCTCAAATTTTTAATTCCAAGTGTTTCTTTTAAACATCTCGAAATTCACTTACTGTCTTTCAGATGGCACTTTGCAGGTGACCAAACCAAAATGGTTAGATCTGAACCTAGCAGTGCCACTTGTGAAACACAAAATGTAAACTGAAATGATCTAGGATTAAATGAAGCTTTTGATATTTTAAATTATGTTGATTATATGGGTGTCAAGCTTTTTACAAGCAGATAGAATATCATGATATCTGTTAAACCTTTTTTTTTTGCTTTATACTTTATGTTTAGCTCTACTTCTCGTAGAAAGAATGTCATGGTTACTTTGAGTCGTTGAAGATAAATTGTTACAGACCAAGTTGAATGGTGGGTTTGTTCTAAAATGAACCAGTACAGTCATTGCTCAAGGCAGAGGAAATGCTTAGGTTGATGATTGCTTTTGATTACTTGATTTCTTTCAAGATAGCTACAGAGACTAATGTTCGTTTGTAAGTAAAAAGAATAAAGGAGTATTTGAACAGAAAGGGTATTAGGACATGTTTTATATGGTGGGGTTTGTTGGTTTTTTTGTTTGTTTTGGTTTTTTTTATAAAGGAGAGACTAACATGGGTTTCTTTACACTTGATTTACTCTTATTTTTAAATAGCGTTAATTACACTGGAGTGGTTTATAAACTGAAACACAGCAAGCATCCACTGAAAAATTTAGCCAGTTACTGTATGTAATCTAACTTCCCTCCCTATTCTGCAGTTAAATGGCAGCATAATTACATCCAGGTATTTTCTGTCTATATCAGTTTTTCTCCAAAAGCACTATTAATGTTTCTTTTTAAAGTAATAAACATCTTAAAAAATGGTTATATCTGTGGCTTTTTTTCTTCCGAATTTGTTGAAATACAGTACACTTTTTATACTGGTTATCCATATGTTTTTTTCTTTGTGTCTGTGTTCATTGTGTTAGTCATGATACAGCAAATTTTGTGGAAGTTTTAACATTAAGTTGATGCAGTACGTGTAATAGCAATTTAAAGTGTATATGTTGACTGATTTGATAAATTAGGATGTGTAATTATGAGAGGTTCACAACTCTCTGGGTTTTTTGTACTTTCTTCTGTGTATGCATGGAAATCAGTATTATCCCCTGAGTTTTCAGAAGATGGTGTAGTGACCTCCAAAGTTCAGATATGTTTTTTTGTGTCTGTTGTCTGGCATATAGTTATTTTTAAAGTTTTGTGCATATGTATGTAGGGGGTCGAGTTGTAGCTTTGAAAAGCCAAGTTCAGCTCAATAGTCCCCTTGCTGCTGGTTGTTGAAAAGGCTGGCTCTCCTGCAGCTGAGTTTTCAAAGGAAAACTTGTTTGTTTGTTTTTGTTGTTGTTTGGGGTTTTTTTTTATGCTTGTGTTCGTGTCAACTGCCTTTAGCTATCCAGCATGTGCGCTACTTGGATTAGTCAGTCTCCCAGGGCTCTGGAGAAGCACCAACAGTAAACAGAACCAGCAAAGGTGACTGGTCCCATTCTTTTAAATACGAGTTATAAAGTAGCATGCATTCTCCCTTGCATCTCTGTCAGCTTTGGAGGAAGCCAGGATTACTGGTTTAGATTGTATTTGCAGTTTCCACGCTAATGCAGATAGAACGGATCCCTCAGCTGCAGGGTTGGTGTTTGTAGTTAACGCAAGCTTTTAAGACTTAGGTATTTCAAGCCTGATGCAAACCACAGAAAAATCAATGCGAAGATTGCTTACATCTTCACAGAGGGTCACCTAAAAGTACATTTCATGGAGTGTTAAAAGTGCTAAGACATGTCTAGTAACATTTGAGGCTCACTTAAAGACAGCAGGAGTTTGCAATCTCTGTGTCGCCAGTTAAACAATAATGAGTAACTTTCCTGAAGAATAGGTAAATTCCTGCTTATTTCCATGGAGTTGTGCTATTGCTTGGTAGCTCTGGTGACAAATTGGCTACTAAACTGGGACTGTTTAGGAAAGATTTTCAATCTGATGATGAGAAATCCCTTTAGAAATTGATTTAAAAGGCCAAGGACAATACTTGGAGTTCTGTTACTATTTTTGCTTTAAAAAAATATTTCAAAACATTCTCAGTGTTTTTATCAGTGATGGTGACCCCAGACTGTGTATAGCTGTATCAAAAACAGTAATTAAAAAAAATCAAGTTCTTGCTCACAGTGCAGGACAAATACACTCTGGAAAGAGGCTTGTTACAAGTGAACAGTGGGGAGATACTTTCCAGAATAAACATCTTTGATGCTAGGGTGGGTTTTTTTGTTTGTTTTCAAATCCAGAATTGCCCATCTCAGTTAAATAAAAGTTATTTCAGAGTGTGTTTTTTCTCAGTAAATCAATCACAAAAATAGTTAGGAAAAAAACAACCCAAGCCACAAACCTAAGCCCCCACCTCTGATGGTAACATCTACACTGCAGAAGAGTAATGTAATAGCTTTATTGCGTAGATTAGGAATGATTCAGTGTTTTGTTTGCATTATTTGTCAATCTCTTCAGCGTCCTAGAGGAGAACACTTCCTTCCTGGCAGATGGCAGCCCCAGGGCCATGCACCTGCCATTACAAGCACTACACAGTAGTAATCCACCCCAGCATTGCTGTTGACAAGAGGCTAATGATTGGAGACTGTCTGCCTGACAGCCTAAACAAAATAGGAACATACTTGTCCTTCAGCAAGGGTCTGAGAGATCTTAGGTAGGACAGTCAGGACAGTATGCTGAAAAATTATAATGGGACTTAGTTTAGACCCCTTTGGTGGTGTTTGCAGTATGAGCTGCTTGCAAGATAATGATGCTTCAAAAAGCAAACAGTGTCTCAAAGCAGGGATTTTCTGTTTCTCTGGCAGAGCCATAGCTGACGGGTATTAATAGCTCAGTGTTGATGGGAGGAAGGCTTGCGTGATTCCGCTGGCTGTGCCGCTGTCCTCTGCGGCGCAGTCTGCCCTCGCTGGGAGCAGGGAGTTGGATGCACTTGTGCTGGTAAATGGGGCCCTGAGTGCTGTTAGAAAGTCAGAATGTGTCTTTAATTGTTTGAGTGGTGTGTTTGGTGTTCGCGTAATGCATTCCTATTTCAGTAATTTGATTTGTAATTTTATATGTTTTTATTATGACATTGGACCACAATCTCTTACTTTGTTTTTTCGTTAATTTCTCTTATGCATATATGTGAGTTTGCTGTTCTTATTTGAAACTAGTGTGGGCGATGTTTCTAGGGGACACTACCCAAGGCAAGGGTATCTTTGAACTAGGCCAGGATGTTCTTTGCTAAATTTAAAAACTACCCAAATATTACCCAGAGTTTGTAGGGTATTAAGCAGGATTACATGACGCACGGATTAGACATTGTTGAGCAGCTTGTTTTTGTTTGATGGGGTCAGAAATGGAGGCACTGGGGCTCTAGTGTAATGCCAAAACAGCAAACTTGCTGATAATCACAAACAGCAGAAGTTTCTTAGAAAAAGTAGAGCACTTTGGAGAATTTTCCAAGCTTTCTCCAAGTGATGCTTTTGTAAATTTGTTTGGTATGTGCTGTGATGTTGAATGTGAGGTATAAAACTCATTGTTCCATTGAGTTTCAGTTACTTTAAAGTAGATTAAAAACACCACTCTAAGTGCAACTTGAGCCAGAGGACTTTGATTCTCTTCAGTCAAAGACAAATCAATAAATCATTCCAGTAACAGTGGGAAAATCATGTCAATGAAATAAGATCTAAGCTGGTTTAGATTTGTCTCTTACGTTGTGTCCTCTGAGGCAGTATATTATTTTAAAAAGTGTTTAAGACAGTCATGATGTCTACCTCCTTAGACTGAGTGGCATTGTCAAGGTAATGTATGGAATTGGAATTATGAAGACCTTTTTTTATTTTGGGTTTGTTTGTTGATTTTTTTTTTCCTGTTTGTGTCTTTTTGTTTGTTTGGTTTGGTTTTGCTTTGAATCTAGGCTTTTTCTCACCAGAAATCACAATATTGATTGAATGAGACATATAACAGTCTTTTGGGGCTGGGTTAGGCTTAACTCTTAAGTAGAAGGCAGTGGTGTTGAATAGTTGATCAAGAACAAGGAAACAGTGGTGTTCTTGCTTTGGTCTGACCTCAGTGATGGAGGTAATTGAAGCTACAGAAATTTACTTGCAATAACTGGTAATGTTACCTTTTAGCATTATTTAAAAGAGTAAGAGTGGAGTTGACAAATGGATACAAACCTCATCGGTTTTCTAGTTAATGCAAAACTTTTACATCACCAAATTGACTGCTTCAAATACTGTGGTCTCTCCCATGCTTGAATAACTGAGATGTTGTGGAGTGAATTTCTTATGTATTCTTTTTACTGGTTTGTCTGGTACTGATTTTTTTCAAAAACTCCAGTGAGTGCTTTTTAGTTTACTTCAAAAGGCAAACCAAAGTCAGGTAATGTGTCTAGCCAAAATTTTCACTTACACCTAAAAAAGACTTCTCGTGATGGAATAATGAGATCTGGAACTGAAAGGTGGAGGTAAAGTTCTGAAAGTCAGTTGCACTCAGTTGTGTTGTAACATCATTCAGTTTACATCATAAACATTTGGTAAAGTTTATAGGAGGGTGGACTTGCATCTTCTACAACATCTTTCAGTCCTGAGCAATTAGTTCTGCCAAAATTTATGATATATAACTAATAATACTGTCTCTTTAACATAACAAAAAGAAAAGTTACACTTTCATTGTAAAAATCCTGTACAGAAATGGTAAAGATTTGTCTTGTTGATTACCATGAAAGTTGTTTGTGAACTATGAAAAGTCACTTTGTATAAAATTATTTACAATTAATTAGTTTTAATCTAGCATAAAACTTCAAACATTTGTGTTTGGATTTGGAGTCAATCTTGTATAACAATACAAGGTTACAGAATTTTCTGAATGTTGAAATTACAGAATTAGTGCTCATGACTTCAACAATAGTTATAGAAAATTAACTTTGTGGAGGAGCATTAGGAGTATATATATATATATATATATTTTTTTTTTCTTCCCTGATGCACAGAATACTTGAAAAAATTGGCCATAAACTTAAAACTGTTAGTACTTACTGTTTCATTATCCTAATAGTCTAGCAGTTACTCTCACAAATACCAGCGAGACTCTAACATGCTCTAGTGAGTGTTAGGATAATACTACTTTCTTATGGATATCTACAGAAAGGTGACTTCTTATACTGTTCTGTTTTAATCTTCAAATGTCAAATGAAAGTTAACTAAAAATAAGCTTTTAACTTTAACCTTAACTGATATATTTTTAAATAAATGGTAGATTGTGTGGGCTCTAAATAAATAAATAAATTGATGATACTTGGATGTCGAATGTTAGCCAATAGGATGATTTCCAGATACAAATGCACTGATGTCAGCACTGTAAGTGATTTCTAGAGTAGGTCTTCTTCCCCAACTTCTACTCCCCCCTGCCTCCCTGCCCCCCTGTTAGTGTGAATATTCAAGCAACAGTAAACTGAAAAGTTTGTAACATATGGTAACATGAGATAGTATATCTGTTATTCAAAAAAAAAAAAAAAAAATCAGAACTTGATAGTAGTGAAATATTATTGATTTTTAGTAGAACATGGATTCAGCCCCCAGGAAATAAATTGATGGACATTTATTTTAGTGCATGTACACTTGACTGTGCGAGGAAGTTGAAACAACAGCTTAGATCTTGCAGCTTGAGTGAGCAGAGTGGAACTGGTGTGCCTGAATGCAGAGAGCAGGACCGCGGTGTGAATGAGCTGTGTAGGATGTTTGGATGCCAGGCTGCTGTTTGATGGAGTCATTGTGAGGGGTCATTTAGAGGTCTTTGGAGTCTGAAATTATTCCTTAAGTCTTGAACCTTCTTCATCAGTCACAAACATGGCAAACTTTGTCATACTGGTCGTGTGGATGCTATGTTGTCATGCTAAGAGAAAATGCTGCAATATTTTCTATTCCTCTCACTCCTCAGTAGATGTTTTCTATTTTCTGTGTTTTCATAGATTGGCTGTTGTCACTTTTACAGGGTGACAACGTTTCAACCATACGGTTTTAAAAAACCATACTGGGAGTAATGTCCATGATATTTTGTGTCATGTAGACTTGGGCTGGTATTCCACTTACTTTGCTAAAGTATGCTACTCTACTGTGCTGAAAAATAGTATTGATTTAGTGCAGCTTATGCTGCTTCCTTAATAAGGCATAGGAAAAAGAGAATGAAGAGTTTATAATAACACAAAAGAAAAAAAGAAAAGGTGCTGGGACTTTAGAACATGTTCATAGGAAACTGAGCTCTTTTGAGAAGTGATGCATAGGAGACAACTTTTAACTCTCCACCCCTAGTGGAATGAAGTGTGTGCATTCTGTCTTTGGTCAGGTGTCTTAACCCCTTTATCAGGCACTCATTTTTTGCCTGTCTTCTTGAGGGATTTTCCAATTTGTTTTCTGTGGGTTACCTGAGCAGCTGACACTTCATTCTGTTCTGAAGACAAAGTTCTATTAAGTTCTATTAAGAAACAGTGGACAAAGAAGTCTTTTATTGAATCTATATGTTAAATTTCTTTGCAATCTTTTATTTTTTCTACCATGTAAACCCATTGTTTTATTGGGCTGTGAAGTGGCTTTATCTTATTCATTAGTATAGCTGTGTTTTTCTGTGTGTGTGTACCTGAGTAAGATCTTGATTTTGAGTCTGTATTAAAACATTTTACTATGTCTCAAAATATATTACCTCATTATTTGCATCAGATGCACGTTATTTTCTTACTCCAGGTAAGAATTAGCCTTGTTTGTATTTGATACAGAAATGATGTTGTCTCATCAGTTAAGAAAAGCACTATGCTAAAAATAATTATATTTGGTAATTGTAAATTAATTCAGGAGCAGGAGGAACTTCTGTAAATTCTGTGATTTAGTTTAGGAAAAACGTTGAGAGTAAGTGGTACAGGATATAGTGTACAGTGGTTATGACTATAATGGTTGGAATGAACAGCCTTACCATCTGTCTTTTAAGTTTGGAATTCTGTTTCTTCACTGAATCATGTGCTACTGGAGGTTTTTTCCTAGTAGGTGTATTTTTCTTGGTGTATATGGTGACAGTATTCTTTAACTTCTCTGTTTCTGGAATGTGGTAACTTTTAATTTGACAAAGATTTCCAAGATTTTTTGTAGTAATGATGAGATTTTAATAGGGAAGCTCAGAACCATTTCTCTTCTTTGTCGTGGATTGTCTTAGGTCCTTTTTTTGGCCATTTGTAACCACATAATATCTTTCTGGAATAGTAGTGATTAATTGCTTTAAATAATTTTTCAAGGTACTTTATCTAAAAATAGCTACTGGAAATAAGGACCTCTAATACAGTCCACAGACTATTTTGTACTGTAATTTGAAAGGCTTTGATATAGAGAAACCAGTCATTTACAGCCTGTTCATGCTGGGTTTATTTTATGTGTCTTTTATGGATATGGTTAGATGATTTTGTCCAAGACTTATTCCTGCTCTATGGGAAAGTGTATCTGTGGTCTCTTATCTCAAACATAGATTGAATCTGAATTTTTTATCTTTTTTTGATGATAGTTGGAGAGGCATCAAAGTGAAAAACACTCAGAATTGCTGTACCTTTTATTAGTCCCTCAGGTTGCTTGGTTGCTTGATTTTTTCCTCCTTGTAAACAAGCTTGTGTTCGCTGTGGAAATGTTTTGGTAGGATTGTTTAGCCCAGACAGCATGGGATTATTTGCAAGATGAGGGAGGCTATTCCAGAGGAGGCAATTTCTCTGTGTTTTTCTTAATAGGCTTTGTGAAATTCAGTTGTGCTGGGGTCCTGTTTTGGTCTGATGGACATGACTATAATTAAAAGGCAGAGGCTATAGGTTAACCGCAGGATGTGAGAATCTAAAGGGACCTTCATGTATGTGTCCTGTGTGAAGCTGCTTAATGTCTTCTGTGTTGCAGATTGCAATCAAGTGTCTCCAGTATGTCCTAAGGGTCCATGTTCCTGGTTTAGATTTCTAGGTATATAGTGGGGTTTTTTTTCATCTAGCTAGTGTCCTTGCACTTTATGCAGAACTGAGAGGTTTGGTTCAGCCTGTAATCCTTGCATTTGCTCCTTAGGAGCCTACCAAAAGACTCCTCTTCAAAGAAGGATCTGCCTTCTGTAAGTGGTCATTAGAAGGATATAGGTGCCTTTCAAGTATTGAAGAGGCTGGTCAAAGCCAGACTTGGAGATTGGCACAAAACCACCATCCTTGACCATAGAGGGAGCCTATATGCTGTGCATAAATGGAACATCTAACTTCCAGAGATCTGCAGCTTGTGAGAACAACTTTGCTGTGTAGAGTCTTATTTTAAGCAGAAGGACTTGAAATAAGACTAATATTTGTATGTGGATCAGCTAGCATAGCTAAGTATTCCTGGCTGACCTGGACTGTACTTTAGTTAGTTGATGATGCATTGTACTTGTTCAGTAAATGTGAAATTGAAAGGGATTTGTGTTCTCTCTAGCTCTGCAGCTGCTGCACTGTTGGCTGAACACTTTTCAGTGTTATTTCCTGGTCAATCACAGTATGTGAAATATACAACAGTATCGGGGCCTTGGCACTTGCAAGCAAACTTGGGCTTTAAAGGTGCAGATGCCTTGGGGGAAGTGCTGGTGTTTTGCAAAGCATTTCTTCATGGCATTGCCTGTGATCTTTCTGTTCTTCTAGAACAGCGTCATAGCTTTATCAAGTCTTTGCTACTGCATTGTATCCTGCAGGAAGTCATAGTGCCTTAATATGATATCCTGGGGTGTTCATCACACCTATTTGCGATGTCCTAAGCAGCTTTTAAGAGCTGGGATGCTGGCAGTAGGAGAAAATGCATGCAGGTCTTGATGTACTGGAAAGCCTCCCTGAAGTTTAGGGGAATTCTCTGCTAAGCATTGTGAGACTAGAGCCGAATTCTAAAGTATTCCATCTTAAGTGACAAAGATGGGCTTTAATCTGTTTTATAAAAACAGTCCTGGCAACATAATACAATTTCAGAACGATGACAGTGTCAGTTATATAGTTGTGTGGTCAGACATATTGCTATAAGTAAAACGTATTTTTAAAAAATGCTGTATTGGTACTGGTGAGCATTTTTTAGAAAATTAGGTATAATTGGTTGCTCATAAACATATTTGCTGGCAACAAATATGGGGAGCCATAAAACAAAACAAAGACACCTATGTAAGAGCACTTGGGAGAGGAGGAAAAAAACTGGTAAAACAGTACAACTCTGTTTCTGTAAATATTTACTGAGAGCTCTTATAATTATGGAAGAAAGTGCATCTTGCTCTGGAGCTAGTGATGTTGCATGTAATTCGCACTATTTTTTTGGGTCTTTTTAAAGAAATCCCTTTGAAGCTTTGAGAAAAGTGCTGTGAAAGTGCACTGTGCTCTGGCAGCACAGTATTTTTCATATCTTAACAGGTTGGGGTCTTTTTGTTTGCTCGTTTGTTTTTCTTGAGGAAGGTAGCATTTTGTACTGCAGTCTCATGGCTGAAAAAACAACGAAATAAGTGCTGTTTTCTAAACTGAGATTGACTGCATGTCTCAGATATTCTTGTTCTTGAGGGTGGGTAAAACTCGGTGCTTTGCATTTACCTTTACCTTTACCTTTCTTAAAAAAACATGGTCTTAGTGTCTGCTTCGTCTTGCAGAGCAAATCATTCTGGGCTTGCTTCACTTTCTCTGCAGTAAACTGGGGAGGATTCAAGGTGCATCCAGTGGACCTGGCAACAATCGCATTCAGTATAATCAGTGTTTCTTGCTTGAAAAAGAAAGTAAAATAAGAGTAAGAAAGAGGAGATAATTATATTCTTTCTGCTATCACAAATTGTTTTATGACCAGCTTTCAGTTTTGAAACTGGTGTTCTCAGAAGATAAATTTTAACCACCTAAATTACTTCTCTAAACAGTTCACTAAGCTTTTTGCCTCTGCTTTCCAACTGAGTATCAGTTAGCCTCTGGGAGTGATACGTAGATGGTATTTATCATGCCCATGTGACAAAAATACATCTTTTCCTTTCATATCTTAATAGACTACCAACTTCTGTATGTAATAAAATCAATATCAGCTTCAGAAAGGAATGCTAATTCATCTCTAGATTAAAATCAGAGTAAGAAGTTACAGATGGCCCTGTTTGCTTTGAAAATGCAACAGAAAAAATTTTAAAATTTTTTCTAGCATTTCTCAGCAAAATATTTGATGCAAGGGAGAATAGAAGAAAATTTGTCAATACTAAATCTACAAGTATCGTTCTTTGAGACATCATTTTGGTTTGAATTCTGGGACGTTTGTTTATTGAAGGAGTAGTGGGAAATGTGTGCTGGGGGATTGTGTTAGAGTGGCTGTTTTTGAAGAGACTTAGTGGGCTTCTGTAGAGTGATAAATATTAAGGTGACGTTGTTGAAATCAACAGAGATGGGGCACCTTGCTAAATTTGTGAATCTGGCTTTTGGAAAGTATCCACTGTGCCAAGGGCTGCTGTGTGTTGCTAGTCTACAGTACCAAGGAAATTAAGAAGAGCTTCCCTCATGGTCTTTAACAAGCTGGTTTGTCCTTACAGGTAAATCATTAGAAAGTAAGTGAGTACTTTGGGTAGTATCTCCATTTGCGTGTCTTGGATTTTGTATGCGGCTGCTTTTGACCCACTGTCAGAGAGAGGAAAGTGGATTGATGCTTCAGTGCAGCGCTTTTGTGCTGTATCGCTCACTTCACTAAATTGTTTCAGGGAGGATGGGAGTGGTGATGCATTTTCATCATAGAACATGATGAAACTTCCTGACTGGGTTCATCTTTTCCCCACTTCTGTTACTGACAGATTCACATTTACAAAGGTGAGACCACAAAAGGTTTTCTAGAAACCATTGATAAAATTGGAAAATAATCTTTTAAAATCTTCATCCTACTTCTGGATGCTCAAGAGTTTTAAGTGAGAATGTGGCAACAAGAGAAAGCTGTAGGGAACAGGTTGCCCTCCTGTGCATTCCAGGTTGTTCCTCTTACCCCTTCCCTGCTTTCTTTTTATCTCACTTCTCTCCCTGTGTATCTCTTTTGCAAAAAGATGGATTTCTCTGGACTTGTCTCCTAACCTGAAAGTCCAAAAGCTGTAGCAGCCAGTTAACATTTAGTGTGTGACCATCCAGTGTGTTTAGGTGGCAGGTGAGATGCCTAAGTGAATGTATGTCATGCCAGGGCTGTCTGTCTGCTTGGTAAGATGTCTGAAGGTCAGTTTACAAAACAGGAGGGTGGTTGACTGTGAAAGTTGAGGAGAGCCTTGTGTTCTAAAACATGCTGCTCTCTGGAAGATAAATATCTTCCTCTAGGATGCTCTTATAAATGTGAAGCCTCTTTTGATACTAGGTGCCTAAGCCCATTTGGCAGTGACGGAGGCAGGGATTAGTCTTTGAAACAGAGTGCCTGGATGAAGTGTTTCTGTCCCCCTCTCCGCAATATTTATGAAGCAAGAGCACCTACCTGGCACTGACCAGTGTCCAGTACCTTTCTTGCTGAAAAAAGATCTCAGTTGTCTTTTCCCCTCACCAGTTTATAGCATGTCTTAGCCATATATTCTTTGGTAGAGTGCTCTTGTTCTTTCTTACTGCAGCTGTTTTCACGGAATGATTAGATATCCACTGTAATGGAAGGGGAGACTGAACATGACTTCCCACAACTTACATGAGTCCTTATCCCTGTTCCTATGAATATTTAAATTTTTAATGTGAATATTTCTTCAGTTTAACCAGTTGAAAAGATTGCTTTTTGTCCCAAGTGAGAGAGGGAAAAAGCATATTTTTAAGCTCTTTGAGAACATTCTAATATTGTGTTTTCAGGCATGTGTTTTCAGCCTAGTGGCTCAGGAACAGCTCTTGAACTTTGGTATTGTCCATTGATACCCAGAATGGCAGTCAAGCTCTCACTTGTGGATCTGAACCAGTAGTCTGAATGTACTTTGTTTGGTTTTTTGGTTTTTTTTTCCACCTCACTGTTACCTGCTGGAAATAGGACAACTAACTTTGATGACATTTCAGTTGGCAGTTGTGTGAGAATATCAAGTTCTGCTTCACAAGAGCTCTTCCTTGTCAAAACTTGTTGACCTTGTTAATGACTACTGATATAAATTAGAAGAGGCACAAATATGCCTTTGACATCCCAGCTGAGCAAACTTCCCAGCAATTGTAAAGGTGTGTAAAAGGATATCATCTCTGTTCCTAAAATGAATACCAAGTTTATACCTCACAGAGTTTGAGATCTTTCAGAACTCTTACTTATCAGAGCACAGTATGAAATAGGGCAGAAGAATTGTTGCTTAGAAGTTGCTGGTTTTAGCCCTTGACTCTAAGGAATAGGAATGGCTGGCTGCTCATAGGATGTGTAGGTCAGAAAAGCAGAGGTACCCACAGAGTTTGGTAGAATTTAGCTGAGTGTAGCCTGATATGTGCTTTTGGGGCAGGCATGCTAATTCAGTTGTTGTTGTGTCTCCAGAGATGGGGTTGGTAGGTAGTTCAGTGTGTTAGTCACCGATCCCTTCCACCCTCACCCTTCATCACTTGGAAGGTGAAAATGTTGTTTTGCAAAAATTCTGTCTCTTAAGAAACTTCAGCCTCACTTTGTGTGCAAAGTGGTATTGCTGGAGTTCCCACATTGCTGGCAGACTGCATGTAGGAAAAGCTGTTCTCTCTCCCTGGTGTAGTGAACAGAGCTGTAAAATCGAGCCAGCAGCCACATTGAGGCCGTGTTTGTGGTGTTGGGTCTTGAATCTACACTGGTATGGGAATAGAGTGATGGTTGTAAGGTGGGAGGCAATTTCACATGTATGATAATGGTCATCAACCAAGAACATGACTTCTTGTTCCATGATGGTTAAGTGCTGTGTGTGTGTATTGTAGAGTGGATCTTTGGCTGGCTGCCACAGACAAATCTCTCCAGTGGCAAATTTTCTAAGTATCTTCCACATCTGCTTCTGCATATTTGTTTCTGTCCGTTTTACAAACTCCCAATGGAAGGGCAAAAGAACTAAACATTTGTATTTACTAGCATTTTGTTTGTATGGAGAAAGCTGCTTGATTTTGTTTCATTTCAAGTAATGCTTTTGAGTGGTTGTACACCCAGCTTGCAAGGGAGAGGATAATTGAACATATTTCAGACAGTTCTATATTGGGGGGTTTCTGTCTAATTTATTTTATTCCTAATCATGGGATTAAATCACGTCTATACAAACTTGTTTAATAGTACACAGTGGCTGTAGCTCTGAAATTAAGAGATATAATAGCAGTTGTATTAAATTAATCTTGGGAAAAATGAGCATGTCTAGTTTCTTAATTTTAAATTAGAAGTGCCTGTATTTATTATAATTGATATGGAAAATGTATTTCTGGACCAGCACTATAAATTCATTGTAATTACATTTGTAAGTTTAATCCTTTATTTTCCACATAATTACATTTTAATATTTAGTTATTAGTACTACAAAATCTATAAAAACCTTGACAAAATTATATGAAACACAAATTATATCAAATTCTGAAGTCAGCTAAGCATAGCACACATTCTCATCTGTACTTCTGCTATAGACTCAACTGCTTAAACTCTGATGCAAGACTATAGGTAAAATAAGCATTAGTCATGTAAATATATGGCATCAAATACAAATAATTTTGTTTTTTAGTACCTTTGATTAAAAGTTGATGGTCATTACAAATTTTGGGGGATTTGCCCATGATGTCAGATGAACATTTTAACCTCTTGACAGTATGCTTGGGCATACAAACCTGAAAGGTGTTTACATGGAACATCTTTTTCCAGATAATCTAGCAGTTTGTTTCCCACTTTAAAAGTTAATCTTTCCCCATGGTTATATTAATGAAGTTCGAGGTGATACCATTTCTAACCATTTGACACAAGAGTTAAAAGTACTGTGAAGCTCATTTTAATATAGATTACTGTGGATGCAAAATCCCTACTTTACTACTTTAAAGAAATTTAGTGATTTTTTTATTATTTGCCATGAAGAATCTATGTTGACCAGATGATTGTTTTTTAAAATTCATAAAACAACAGAGACATATCTGAACAACATTATGTACTGTTTCTTAGTGGAATAACATATCAAAAGAGCCTAGTGACTTGGTGCAGCATGTTTCCAATTATGATCAACCATGACTTGTTTAAAAAATAAAAATAACGTGGCTTTTTCATTTCATGGTTTAAATTGTTTTTCTCATCAAATGTGGAAACATTTTACTTTGGATGGATATTATTCATGAGCTTTGTAAAGTTTTAGAGCGTAGTACTTCATGTTTTCCTGCAAAGTGTTGGTAAAGTGAATGTTTAAGCTCTGATTGAAACCTGTTCCTCTTACAGTGTCTGTGCTCAGCTTTTTTTGATAAGAGTAGTCCTCCTGAGTGGAGCTCAGGTTCCCTGGAAGTACTTGTGGAGAGCCGTAGCTCAGCACATGAGTTGTTCTGTTATCTTTAGCAGGGTTACCTATGATGTTAAGTACAGTATTCATTGCATTGCTTCATGAGAGTTGGAGCCAGGTCAGGATTTGGTTCCCACTGTGCACTTCCCAGTAGTGTCCTGGGTAGCAGTCAGGCTCCATCTGCATTTGGATGCTTGGCCAAGTTTGTGACCGTATGATGTGTGTGCATCCTGTGATCCCTCCAGTAAGGAAGCCCTTGGAGACTGTGGTTCAGACCACCTCTGGTTGCTGTCAGTGCCCTGTCAGCAGGAGTTTATTACCATCAGACCCTGTGCTGTTCCTTCCCACCCTCAGCCTCCCTCTCTGCTCCCCTTGCTTGCAGACACAGACTGCTGTAGGCATGGGGACGGTGCTGCCAAGGCTCAAGGCTCCAACCTGTGTGGGTACCTTTGACCCATCTCCTGCGGGGAGCTCAGCCAGTGCGTTGCCTGGTGCTGGAGAAAGCTGCAGGGCTGGGCGGGCAGTGTAACCTGCTGATGGAGGGTGCACTGGCCTTTTATAGGTGGCCAGCTGCCTTGCCCAGGGTCGTACATCTCCTCTCAGGTGTCTGGCATACCAAATCCTCCCTGTGAGTGGGGTTCAGTTCCTTGGGTTGTGCTGTTTAATGGCCTGGCCTGATGCCCACAGACGCATGTGTTGTTAACCTCCAGGTTCAGTTGTATCAATAGGGTTGCTCTTCCAGGAAAAGTTAGTTAGCAGAATCACAGCCTTAATCAATTTGGCAGACGGCATGTGGAGGAGAAACAAAGGGATAAAGCCACTGAGTGATTTGCCTGGAGTCAGGGCAGAAGCCTGTAGCAGAGCTGGCGGTGCTGTGTCCAATGCCTGCTGTACTCTGGCAGTCACACTGCCAGTGGAATAAATTTACTGATTATGAATAACCAGCAATGTGTTTTGCCACGAACCACATGAATAACTGTTTCTGCCTGCGTGCTTGTTAGCAGATGAGAATTATTTTTAGAAATTTAAAAAAAATTGTATTTGCTGCTTACTGACTTTGAAAATTAATTAGCAGAGTAGATCTTTAATTGACTAACCATTGTATACTCGTCACAGTATATTTAGCAAGTCTATGAATATTTGGTAGTTTCATAGCAGTTTGTGTGTGTGTTTATTTTCTGATTTATTCCCCAAGAAGCACTGGCAGAATCAGATGACTTAAGTAGTTTTGGAAATTCAGCAATGATCTTGGATGCTTTTCTTAATAAAGCCCAAAACCAAGAGGAAACCTCAGTATTGAGACAATGCTGGACTTTGTATTTTGATTAGTGCGTGCCCATGGGGAATAAGCTAGCAAAGAATATATTTGTGTCCTGTAGGAATTTTGAGTTCCTGGGTAGAGACGGTGTATGCTGGTGTGACTTGCTGTGTGAGCAGAATGTTGACCTGAGGCTTGAAATAAATAGAAATACTAATCACTGAGGTAAAAATTAACATGATATTGATTTTTTTTTTGTTTGGTTAGTTTTTGTTTATACTTCAGCATGGAACTTGAAAATTTTTTTTCTTCCAAGTGGGCTCCCTCTGAAGCTGACATTGCTATTGCATGGGTCAAGCGGTAACAGTAGTTATTTTTCCTTTATTGATTCAAAGCTTATTCAAAACGTGATTCAAAGCTTATTGAAGTCAGAGGAAATTGTTTTATTATTGAAGACTATGTTTGGGGTGGTTTTTTGAGTTATAGGTCATCATTATAGACTCTTTGGATGATGTGTTTATTGTATCGTAGGCTCTTAGGCTTGTGCTCACAGTCCTATCATCCACCTACAAAACCAAGCAAGCTAAGTTTGGAAGTGCTTTGAAGCATCTTCCACTTTACCTCCTCCAGTTTAATTCTGACTGTACAGTATCTGTTGTACTGTAAGAACAGCATCAGATTTACTCAGTTGCTAATAATCTTCCCTCATGTCTGCCCTAGGCTGGCATACTTCTGGAAACATACTTGTTTGTGTCCTTTGCATTTTCCACCAGTTTCCCTATCTGAAGATGAGGATTTAAAAAATTTTTTTTGTAATACTTTATTTGGCTTTCACTCTGAAGTGGCCACTTTGGGGAATGTAAATTTAGTTGTCGTGTTGGTTTCCATGTGAAGGAGGAAAGCAATAACATAGAATTAGCACATACCTTTGAACACTCACTTGTTTGCCTACATGATGCATCTATGCTGCTTCCCTAAACAAAAATGGGAACAAAGTGGTTTGTGAAGTGTTTCTTCCTCAAATGAGGAATTTCTGCTTCCATCTGAGAGCTGTCTGTCCTGCCCCATTGTTCCCCCATGCAGCCCTTTGGGATGGTATTGGCAGATTTGGAGCTCCCCCATGGACACATCATAAACCAGTTAAAGGTCTTAATCTGCAATACCCTTCCAGAACAAACAGTGAAAACTTGTTTACTGAAGATTGACTGGATTGATTTGACTTAGTTTCTGACCAGAAACGTGGCAGTGAATAAATGGCTGGCAGTGGGTGGGGGCAATGAGGTGCTTTCCTTTTGGCAAGCTATTAATTCATCTCAAAAAAAAATGAAATAAAATCCCAAGTAATATCCTAAGTATTTGATCATGTAGTGGCTCCAATTGACTCCAGCAGGACTAATGCCTTAGGTAAACCTTAGCTCTCAGAGATTCAAAGCAATTCAGCAGGTCTTACATAAAAGCCAAGATACATCAGCCTTTGTTTCTGTGTAAACTTGTGGGAAAAGACCACGTATTTTTGTCAGAGGCTTACATGGATTTGAAACTTGCACAGATAAGCACTGGACTTACTTTGACATCCATGTTTTGTATTTAATTTGTTTTGGTTTTATGGTCCCAAAGGAATTAAAAGATACAGAAATAGTGACTTCTTGTATCAATACAGTCAAAACTATAGACTTTTCTAAGTAACAGTGTTTGTTCCCAAAATGTTCCAAATAACTTCAGTTTTTATAAAAACCTGTGTAATACAGCATCTAGTAAAATTTTCATTTACCTTGTAAACTTGAGGGCAACATACAACAAAGAAAATTTATATAACTATTACATTTTGATTTTTAATGGCCACATTATCAAATCATTTTAATGTTGTGAGTTAATCAATGTAATAATGTCCCTTTGTGGGGTAGGCACATACTATCCATTAATTCTTTGCAATGAAGAAACACTAAAGGAGTCAGCTGCATTCTTTAAAATAGAATGGGTCTCATTGTAATCAGTTTCTATTTTACTCCATAATTCACAATGACTGTTTAAAGCAGCTTTGTAGACAGTAGTTGGGAGAAGATTCTTTCCTTTTGCATACCTACTCATTTTTTTACTTCTGGAATAATAGTTGTTTAGTAAATCAAATAACTAAATTAAAAGAAGGTTCTTTCTATACGTTGCATATGTCTTTAGTAGACTCGTCCCTAAAGACAAAGTAGTCTCAAACTTGTTTTTAATGTCTGGAAATGGAAAGCTTTTTGTAACATCCAGCTGACAAAAAAGGAAAGAGTTAAGCTTGTACCTATTTTCTCCAACCCCTTTTCCTTTCCACTGATGCAAAAATTGTGATGGTCATGACTTGAGTTGGGGGGGATTTTGTGTCAGGTTTTCTAACCCATTCTGTGTCCTGCAGTTTGTTGATGTGAAGAGCCTTAGCTGAAAGGTTCTGAAAAAAGGGAGTGGTGTTGGATTGGGAAATACTCCCTTTATTGCCTTTGCAATACCTTATGGTGTATACACATATGAAAGCAATTACTGCACAGCTGCTTTTTTTCCCCACGTGAAAACCCATTCTGAATAAGCTCTTTATGGTATTTTTTGTGTTGTCTGTATCATAGATATGAAAAAATTTTGCAGCTTTTATTGACTTTCTTTCATTTTTCTTTTCAGAGTGAAGGAGTTAGTTTTCTCATCATGACCTCAAACAACAGAGTACAACATTCAAAGAAGCTGCTCGGCATATACCTTTTTGTTTATTTGGTTTTGGGTTTTTGTTTTTGGTAACTGAAGCTGCTTAACGTTTACTTTTTATTGTTGTTATTGTTGGTCCTAACAGTTGCTTAACTGTTGTGGGCTAAACTGTACAACAAATCTGGGAGGAAGGGAAAGCAACCTGCCTAACTCATTACTTGTCCATGGCATCTGTTATCATTTTGCTGCTGTTTTGACAGAAGCTGGAGATGCTCTTTAAACCATAGGAACTTTTCTGCTGGCCTCTTTAATTAATGGCCAATGCCTTCATTTTCTTTTTCTTCAAAGACAAACTGTATTTATTCTCTGGCATATTAGGGGATTCTGTAACACCTGCTGAAGCAGCAAGATCTGGTATTTACTGGCATAATTTCAAGCCTACGACAGTACTACCTCAGTTCAAAGTAAAGCCGGATTTGCCGTGTTGGTGTATGACAGGAACTCCTGTATCTCTGTGCTGAGTCTCTCAAGAACAGTCGCCAGCCTTACTGAACTTGCAACTTGTACAGCTGCTGCTGCTGCTGGGTTTTGAATCACTAGCTGCAGGGTTTACTTCTCAGACAAAGCCGAAGTAGGGCACTGAAAAGTCTAAAATGGGATGAAACTCTGTGAATCAGACTTAGAGGATTCAGAGTAGTTAAAAAGTATAAATGTGTAACTGAAGCAACGCAAGTTAAAAACATCAATCTATATTAGGGGTATCTCTGTACCTTTGACACACTTGTTTAATCCTCTCTATGTAGGTGTTTATGTAGGTACTTCAGATTGCAAAAGCCTTTTCTTCTATTTACAAGCTCACTTTTGTCAGCTAACTGTTCTTAGCTGCATTTCTTGTAACCAAAAAAATCCACATAGGCATGCTAGGAATGCAGGGATGATAATGGGTATCGGGCAGATTCAAGAGCTATGTTAACACAGTATTATCTTGCCATCTATAAAGTCCTGATATTTGCCTTTTACCAGGAAAGCACCATTGTAGCTGCAGGCACTGTTACAGGGAAGAAGAACCATTGCAGTCACTTATCCTGAGTTCTTTTCAAGGCTAACTGTGCATCACATTTCCAGTGGCCTGAAAATCTGAGTGGTGTGGCAGCTACTGTCACGAAAGTCACATACAACTGTTGCACCAGACTAGCAGAATGTCATGCCACCTTGCTTCTCCTTTGATTGAAGTGTTTGTGTACATTTTAAGGGTACCCCGCCAGTGCCTGCTCTGATAGACATGTAAGTATTACTAAGTTATGAGTTATGTGAGACTTTTTTCTTTTCTTTCTTTTTTTAAATCATTGTGCTTGGTGGAACCTGTACTTCACTGTTAACAATGCATCATCTTCTTTTGTTTTTTTTTTTTTTCTGAGGAAGACAAGAGTCAATGTCTTAAAAATACAATGAATGGCAATGCAGTCTTCCTGCTTACATGCTGAATTTTTAGAACTGAGGATTGTATTACAAGACAAAGATGAATGTAAACTAATTCCTTCCCTACTTCATGGCACACTTTATTTTTCAGTGTAGTTTTTTGGATCTTAAATCACAGCAATGCATAGGCTAATACAATATTGGATCTAAAATCAATTTAAATATCTGATCTGATTGAGTTTTTCTCTAATACTAATGCTATAAATGGTTCTAAGACATTCTGAAATGCTGCTTGTTCAAGTCTGGAACTAAAAAACCCGCATACCTTTGGCATTTTCTGTCTGACCCCCTCCTGCCCCCGCCAGCACTGAGTGTGGTACCTGCTGAATTCAATGTTTTGAATGTGTCTATTTTGAAGAATCCCTCTGTATCAATTAAGAAATTATGCCACTAAAACAAATGGCTAAACAGCATAGAGCAACTTAAAAAAAAAAACCAAACTTGACTAAATAATCAATTATTCTCTATCCTGTATATTTCACAAAGGCATATGCAATACTTACATTCTTAATTTAGTTTACAGAATGGAACCAAAATGTATAAATGTTATGTTTGCTAAAACTTCACAATGTATATTGGGTCTTTGTACATTTTGCCTGACTTACCTTAAATTTAAAATATTTTTTGCTATATAACCTTAACAGTTATTAAGCAGTGTTTTCTTTTTGGGTACGTATTGTTTCTGGATATCAAGATGTTAAATATATTTCTTGCTATTGTGATATGACAAGAGACTTAACTTATCTTGCTGTGTCTTCCAATGTACACGCTGTATATAAGGATAAATGTGATGCTGCTGGAGACCAGAATAAATGGAACTAGAGTAGTGTATTGTATTTAGTCTGTATTGATTATGGATGCTCTCCTTAATAGCCATATGCAATAAAATACGTTATTTATGAAAGGAGTAAAGCATTTGTGTGCCTATTTTCTCTAGGGGTGAAGTGGATTTTTCTGGCTGTTTACATAAAATCAGTTTATTCTCTCTTTTGAATGGAAACATGCTTTCTGTGAACAAATGTTACTGCACTGCACGTACCTGCTTTCCTTTTAACTCCTCAAACATCATGAAATAATTTTAAGTCTTGTTTAAGGATAAAACTATTGGTTTTATAAAGTGAAGTTTGTGTATTTGAGGAAATAAGTAGGAGCAGAAATCATCTTAATTTTTAATTCCAGTTTTAAAAGTGAGTGGAAGACTATGGGAGTCCTTCTGGCAGCCTATTTAGTGAGAACAGACTTGCCCTATAGAAGCTGTATAGTCTCTTACACTGGTACAAGGTGAGTGGGAACCTAATGCTATTTGTAGTTATGTCCTGCTGCTGGTTTGCATGCAGGGACCGTGGCCTGCAGTCAGAGACACCACAAGGTCGCTGT
>NW_008238464.1:8576576-8607028 GCF_000691975.1 Corvus brachyrhynchos
TTGCATCCAGGAAAGTGATGTATGCGGGTCATGGGCTCATGTCAGGGAATGTGGTGATGAGGAGCAGGGGACAACAACAGTAGCTTTGTAAAAAGCTTGATGTCTTTTTTGCAGCAGTCTTGGTGAGTACTCCTTTGCTTAAGCTCAAGAGTGACATATGTTTGCTCAGATGCAAGGCCTGCCGGTGCAAGGAAGAGACATGATCTCACTGTCTTTCATGTTTAAACTCATTTGAGGTGAAGTCCTGCCTTGGGATGTGTATGTTATATTCTTCTGGTCACATCTCCTACTAAGTGGCTGGTATTTTCATGGTTACCTGATGTTTTGGGGATGGTTGAAGGACCATACTTGTACAACTTGGCCTTTAAAGGACAAAACCTGGCTCACTGTGGTATGATCCTTTCTCTGAGAGTGGCTTGAATAGAAAAGAGCAGTTCTCTTCCTTGCAGCAGTAGGATCATCCTGTGGCTGCTGGAGTGTCCATATAAGCCACAAAGTGCAGAAATGAATGTGTATGTTCCCTAAGAGAGAACATTCAGTTCCTTTTCTCATCTGCCCTGACCTTCTTATCTGTAGGCTTTTCTAGGGGAGAGAAAATGGGACACTGTGAGTTTTGTGGTGCCTACATCCTTGGCAAAGAAAAACAATTGTTTTAGTCTTTGAAGTTGCTCTGGAGAATACAGCTATCCAAAAGAACCTCCTCATTTTTTTGCTGTCAGCAGGGTATGAGAGTGGTACCTTACAATACCATAGAAGAAGAATGTCTTTGATAAGACATCTGGAAATCCAGTATCAGATTCTCTGGAAGGTACAATTTCTGATAATCAGAAAATAAAGAAAACCTTTGGGTCCTCCACATCCCTGCAGCAATTTAATGTGGTGTAGGATGCTTTCAAACAGAGCAACATTTGCACTGACTGGAAGTGGTGCTCTTCAGTCGTTTCCCAGTGTCTGTACTTCTCGAGGATAAGGAGTCCATGGCTTCCAGCCTCCTTGGGAAACCTGCATTTACTCTGTGTTACATGGTTCAGAGAACGGTTGATACGTGTCCAGATGTCACCCCAGCTTGCTTTCCATTCTCAAAGACCGTGGGAATAGGAAAGGGAATAGGAAATTTAGGTCCTTGCTGCACTAATTCTGCAGTAATTGTGAGTGTTCTGGTGTTTGCTCTTGGGAGAGTCATTGCTGAATAGTGTAAAGGGAACAAATTAGGCTGGAGGTGCAAGCCTTAATACTCTATGGGAGGCAAATCACCCACCAAATCTTTCAGTATATTACTACAGCTTCAGTCTTTTATGGATGGCTTTTCCAGCTTGAGAAACTTCAGCTTCAGCCAGCTCTTGCAGAGAGCAAAAAAGTAATAGGGACAGAAAATGTCATTATTTACTTTTGAAAACATAGATCCCAGTTAGGCTTTTTTTTCTTTTCAACTTTTCTTTTTTATTTATCATTGTGATGTGTCCTGTCTATCTGTAAGAGTAAACATATGTTTTATAATGTTCAGTGTAGGGATGGCCTTTGGGATGGATATGGCACATAATATTGCTTCAAATGAGCTATGGCCTCATTTTTTTTCATTTTATCAGGCAACATAGTGTCATGTGTTGAATGCATGGCAGCCAAAGTTTTTGAAAAGTCCACTTGATCCTCAGTATTTCTTTACAAGGCCTCCTTGTGTTTTCTCTTTTCATGTTCTCTTTTCCCGTTTGCATAAAGTGAGTAATAAATACAATCATAAAAATGCATTTTAAGTGCTAAACTGAATGTAGAAGGTTTATCTGGGAGATGAGGAGCACTACTGCTAAAATACGAGCTCCTGTGTAGGAAGAGGATGTAAACATCGGGCTATGTTTACATGTCTCAAATGGAGGAGGCAGAAGGTGGAATTAAGCACACCTTGAAACATCCGTTAATGTGAATACGAGGAGGGACAAGATAAAGGAACAGGATTCCCTTAGTTGGAAACATGCTTTCTGCAGATGGACCAGTTAAATTGAACTCCCACATTTGACAGCAGTTAAGCATTAGTATATTATTCTGTCTCAACCTTTAAAATTTCTGCTACTGCTCGTAAAAATAGTTTTCCTTCTCATTAAATAATGATCCTGTCTGAAAACGTGGGTGCGCCGAACAATTCATTCATAGTGAGTAAGCTATATTGCAGAGCTGAACATCCAGGCCTACCATTCTACCTCAGACAAACTTCAACATGGAAATTTTGCTCAGCCAAAAGGGTCCAGACTTAGATCTTGTAATATGACTCTCACCCCAAAAGGTGAGCTGAAGGGTACACTTAGTTCAAAATATTAGATCAGCTGATAAAACTTGTGTATAAGGGATGAATTAACTACATCTCCACTAGAATATTGTTGTGTAAAAGTCTGACCTTAAAAGAGTAGAGTTAATATGCTCCTAATTAGTTAAAAAAAAGATTCACCAAGGCATAGTGACTTTTTGAACAAATTGATACACTCAGTGACTGTGGAATGGTGTTCTGGTACCCCCTATAAGGTCTCCACAGCATAGTCTAAATATCTGATCCTACAATACATTACAGCTGTATTCGACAGAGCAGTTACTCCTGGAGGAAAAAGGAAAAAAAAAATTCTGTATCACTGGCCCTTTACTGGTAATTTAGCTGATTTAGATGCAGATGTTGAAGAGAGTGGACTATCCTACAAAAGGACAAGAAAGTGCAGGGACAGGGGGTGTATTATGCCATTACTTGAGCTGTGTGATAAACATCGGTGAAGGTGTCATGGTTCACGTACATGAGTATACACTTAAACAAGCTACCTAGATAAAGGAGAAATAAGGGATACAAGGCAACAACATTGCCTTATCTGTTATTTTACTTAATCCAGTCCAGAGGTAACCTTGAGGTGTTTACCCCTTCCCTATGGAACAGTGATTGCCTCAAATTATCTCACACTTGGGATCAGGTATTGTGACAACACAAACACTGGGGACTAAGTTTACACTGGTCACCTACAACATGGCCATCAGTTGCCCTTCCACTGCTGCCAGTTTGTCGTCTAAATAGCACAAGCTATTGCACAAAGATAAACTCTGCAGCCCTGGTCCCAGTGGCCACAGGTCAGGAATATGCCACCATTGCATTCATGGTGATTTGCTGCAGCTCTGATTCAGAGTCATTTGGGAGGTTGTTTATGTATTTGTGATATATTTTTTTTTTGAAAACTTATGTCCTCTAAAGGCTGTTCTGTGTTGTGGTATAAGATTGCCTTTGGGCAGTACTTCAGGAAATGTAATTATAGTCAGTTATTTATCATGTCTATCAAGCTGTTCCATATAAATATCTTGGTTCTTAAGTGGCATACATGAAGAATTTTTTTTTCTAGAAGGCCAAACCTCACAATGATTGCCCATTTTCTCAAGGCTAAACTGCTTTTAAATGACTTTTTTTTTTTTATTCTAGTTCAATGTGTCAATGGAAGTAGAGTGGAATTTTCACAACTAGTCTATGGTTTTAGCCAATGAATCAATAAAGAAATCCAGCATTAATTTCAACTGCAGATAAATGAATGTTTCTGTAAAGGTTTCATAAGAGTAAAGGTTAAATTTTAATCTTATTTATCTAAACAAGTATTAAAATGTTTCTACTTTTAGTAGAGCCTTTTCTTAGTAACAGACTTGACAGAAGAGGAATAGTGTTTTCCTTTGCCTGTGATGCATCATGTTTAATATCCCAGTGCTGGATTCTATATTATTTTAATCAAATAATGGTTTTACTATTTCACAGGAAAGACTTTCACTGTATAAACATTTCATTTTTTTATTGACTATGCCTGTATTTCTCAGATGGTAGCAGGATTTTTTCTGCCCTAAGGGAATAAAAAACAAAGGAAGTTTCTAATTTAGTATCTGTAGTCCATTGCCTTCAAAACCAGAGAAGAAGCACCACAAAGAAATTCAAGACAGCATAATTTTCATTTTGGAAACTTGCTCTTTTGTTTTTGGACAATCACTCTTACGTGATGTACCTGGAATACACCATTGCCAGGTTATTTCCGTGATCTTTGCTCTTCATTTACAGACATGCAGATTAGGAGAAACATCCAGGGGCCGTGGACAGAAGAACCTCATTTATGTTTGGACTTATCTTTACACTTTCCAGCCATTGAACTCCCTGTCCTGTGACAAATTATACATTCCAGAAATTCTGTCACTGTACACTGTGATTGTCCTCAATTTGATGTGTAAAGCAGTGATATACCATCTCAGTTTGAGGTGCATCATCCCTCTGTGTGTGAAGTTCTGAAAAATGCTGTGGTTCTCCTCTTACGCAGCAGCAGGACAAGGATATCAATGGGTACTCTTGACAAAGGCCTAATTATACTTGTTACTACACAAGAAATCTGGTGCTTTGTGTGCATTCAGATAGTTTGTCAGATGTCAGTGTACCATTGACATGTATCTGGAGGATGTTGGTTGGTTGTTTGTCCTGTTTTGCTAATGAGAGGGTGGCTATTTAACTTGTCCTCAAGCACAGAAGATCCACAAGGTGAAATCTCTGAATGTTCCCTGAATGATAATTCAAATGACTGTCCAACTTTTGTCAGCCACCAGACTTCATCTTCCTGCCTCAGACCCTGAAACACCGGCTGTGCCCCTCTCTTAGTGTGTCTATGTAAATCATCACATTGATCTGTGGGACAGAGATGTAAGTGAGGGTGAAGCTCTTTTTGAACCCCTGTCTCACTACATTAATCTACAGGGAGGCTTTGAGAGATGTGTGACTTGAGCAAAAGTGGGATTTTTTGTATTTCCTTTTGCATTTCAGGTTTTCAGGAGCCTTACAAGAGAAGAAATAACCCCTCCAGCTAAGCATAGAGCTGAGTGCATCATTGCACAGGAAACCTTTATGGTGGTGGGTATGGAAGCAGTGTACTACTGTATGCAACTTCCCCGGCCACTGGGGCTGGGAGAACTGATGGGATGGATGCCTCATCTGCCAGCTCCGCTCCAGCTGCTCCCGCTCCAACCAGCCACACCACTCGGGAATGTCACAAAACATCAAACTCAGCCTCGGCGGTTCCGCTGTCTGCTCTCCCCAGTGAGAGGGCACGAGTGGGACCCTGGAGGTGTTTTAGCCCCTTCCTCGCAGGCGGCTGCGGAGGGAGGTGGCCCCGGCAGCCTCCCTGGCTGGCTGCGCTCGCAGCTTCGCGCTCGCCGCTCCGCTGCGTGTGTGGCACGGCCATCTCTCACATTGTGTCTGCCTCATTGACAGCACTAAAGAGGCTTTGTCAGCTGCTTTGCTGTGCTTTCAGGGATCCCCTGCTTATTTCCATGCATGCCTTCTTGGCGAGAAGCCAGCATTTTGTTTACCTCTTAAAAGGAGATTCATTAATATGTTTTTCCTGTTCAAATTTATTTGTGTGTCGTTTACCCTGCATAGACAATTTTGCTTGCCTAGTACTGTTTTTTTTTTTTTTCTTCTGTTGGCTGGGGAATAGGGGAGGTTTGTTTTTATCAGTAATATATTGGTGAGTTAAGTAATTATTTGCAAAATGAACCACATACTGCTTGTAGTTAAAGGATTTTTTTATTATTATTTTTTTAAGTTTCTGAACCAAGTTTGGCTAGCAATTATTTTTATGCAGCCCCACTTAAGTCAATAGAATTCCTTAGTTATAACTGAGCATCATATTCAGCCTGCTGTAGTTTTCTCTCAAGCCTTGTATAAAGGGTGTATTTATGTGACATATCCAGGATTGCCAGACCCAATGGCCCTGGAAACGGGCTAGATGCAATGTGAATGTTAGCAAATGAAGCCCCATATCTCTAAACTGCCAGGATAAGATAACCTGACAAATCTAAAGAAGCAATGCTGAAGATTTTGATCTGCATTAATATTACACTACTGCCAAAAGTGGTGGTGCTATTTTAGCAGAGAAATCAGGTTCAGGGTTTTTGATGGTGTAGATAGGCTCATCAAAATGGTGAGAAACTAGTAATTTCACAACTTTCACTGCACTATTCTACAGAATGTGTAACTTTTTTTTGTATTTTTAAATGATGACACAACAATGAAGCTAGTGGAGTCCCTTCCCTTCTTCTTACATGCATCAAATGATTTTTCAAGGTTTCTATGATCAGTTTGTGTATTCTTGATGGGCTGTGAAACGAGAAGATGCTAAAGAGACTCTGCTCACAGTGCACTCTGCTCCCTTCACTCTGCTTTTAGGGAAAGGAGCTGTGTCTGAGGCAGTGAGACAGGCAGGGAGCAGTAACCTATGGCTGCTGGGGCTTGGAGAGCCTGCTAGGTAGAGGGGAATCAGGGAGGCCAGATGTCCAACATATTTCAGGGGATTACAATGGTCCTCATGTGTTTATTTAAGCATAGGAGTTCATACAAAGTAGGAAGCATAGCACAAGCTTTTCCATTCTTCAGTCCTGGAGCTTAATTAATTTTGTCCTACAAACTATCATTTTGGGATGAAATTCTTTTAATCATTTAATCAAATGCATTCAAGGTCAGATTGAGAGAAGAAGCTAATGAATATATTCTGGAAAAAAGAGACTTTCTGTTCAGTGCCACTCTGTCAGGGAATAGCTGAGATCAATTTCCTCTTCCTATAAAGCCATAGCACTGAGGCTTAAAAGATTTATGTTAAAAAAAAAATAAATCTCCTCCTTTCAGGATGGAAAAAATGTGATTGATTGGGTCCCTCAAAGAAAGGAAGTCCTTGTCTAATTAACACCCCCATTTGCTTTCTTTTAAGGTAAAGCATTAGGAGATGATGCGGAATGATCTTTTGTTCCATATTCTGTTTCCAGTTCTGCTAGACCAGTGAGTCAGGGTCAGCAATGCAACATTTTCCACTGGCCTCATGACCACAGTGAGGAGGATTTTGAAAGCCAGCTTGCACATTCACTCCTCAGAGAGACGTTCCAAAAAAGTGTAAGATCTCTGTTGTCATGAATACCTATGTTTCATGTTTAAAAACCCGTTTCCTTGGTAACTGGACTTGTTAGGCTGGTCTGCTCATACCATGCATGCAGAGGCCACCAGCTTATGTACAAAGCTTATTGAGCCATTTAGCAAAAACATTTAATGCATTAGACTTTTTGTATTAATTGTAAAGAACTCCTGAGAGACAAAAGATAAACTTTCTCTGCTGCTTGCCTTGTGCTGTATAAAGTCTTTTCCTGTGATGCCAGAAGGTATCATGATGGAGGATGGCAACAGTGACTTCGTGAAAGGAAAGTCATTTTTCTCTGGACTTGCCTTTCCATTGCAATTCCTTCCTGAATGCCTCCCAGGCATGGTCAGCTGTGACACCCATTTACTGGATTTTTTCTGTCTATGAATGCTGCTGTTGCGGAAGACATTTTAAACTTGGCTATTCATGGCATATCTCTGTGCTGTCGTCACATAGCTGTGTGATGGGCATTAACTTGGATATCCCTGAGTGGCAATTTGACTCTCCACACCCAGACAATGTACATTCATAGCATCTTGGTTTCCTGCCATTTAGCCCATCTGTTGGATTGACTCTTTGCCCATTTAAAAGTCAGTCAGACAGGGGTGTAGGTGCCAAGAAATGTGAATTGAGAAGGGGAGTCTGCATAACGCTGCTGGCAGAGCATCTTCAGTAAGAGCCTCCTCCTTTGTGGCAGCCATCACTGCCAGATGCCTCCCTACAGTAGGTTACAACTGCTGACATTTGCGTACCAAGAAAAGGATACACGAAGCAGGGAAAAGGAGGGAAGAGTTTCAGGGTAGCCTTGGCAACTTGCAAGATAAGCTGTGCTCTTGCAGGTACTCAGTTCACAGCACAAGTAAGAGATGCATGGAGATTGCAGGGTATTAAAAAGTTATTCAGTAGGGAGAGCACATTGTTAGTGTGCTAAGGTGAACCTGAGGTAGCTCATTACACTTAAGGAGAGAGCCAATGACCCAGCAGAGGTAGCTGCAGGAGCCCAGTAAAGGTATTTCTCCTCTTCTTCCATGTAGTAGACTTACACAAGAGTGTTAGTCCTGCCTGGAGAGCGTTTCTGAATGTAGAGTAGAGATCCAAAGATAACATCCCTTAAGGTCATCTCTCTCTTAGCCACAGTTGGGTTGTGCAGTGAATTAACTCATCTGTGTGTAAAATTTATAATCCAAATCTCGAGAGTGTCGGGCACGTGCATGCTTGCAATAATGTCCATAAATGCATGTTTCACTTCAAGTTTGGCTCACCAGAATTACTTTATCTGTGAGACTAGCTTGTGTATCTGTCTTTGTCTGGACAGCCCTTCATTTCTGCTGAATAGGCATTATTGCTGCTGCCCTTCATACCAGAAGCACAGGTAGCCTCTTTCCATCATCATTATTATACTTGAATATAGCAGAGAAATATCTCCAGTCTGTCAGTGGCTGGGGGTCAGCAGTGCATTGCAACCTAACTAGTATTTAATGGATAATTTTCTTTTCCAATTAAACTATAAATAGATGTGAGAGGCCAGTCTGAACTTAAGATTGTTTTAGGTAATTCTTTATGAACTGACGAAAAGTATCATCCCAAGCCAGGTGAACAGCTCTCTTTGATTTCAATTACTTTATTATGTTTCCAGACTTTTTTCAGTTTGTTGTTTGGGTATTTTGTTTCTTTTTCTGTCAAACAAAGATGTGGCTTTCCCAGTTTCCTCATGAAATACAGTATGGCACAAGGAGCCCATAACTAGTGCAGAGATGGTGTCTATGTTCTCATGAACCTGAGGAAGAAGTTTGTGGAAGGAACTGAAAGCAAAGAATTGCCCAGTGTTTTTTATTTGAGGGCCTGCTTTTTTATTTGAGGGAGCTTTCAGGCACCAGAAAAGATTGTTTTTGTGATCATCCAACTCCTTTTCCATCGTCTGTTATTTTCTCTTTCTGATGTCTTTTGCCCAATGTCTAATCCCAAGCAGGGAACCCCAGCTTCCATGAGCCTGGGCTAATGTACTGAAGAAGTAGCACACCAAAAGTGATGTCTGATGCTGTGCTCCACTTTCCCTGATGTCAGCAAGTAACACTGAGGAATCTGGTATTCAACATTTTGTCTCTGAGCCAAGAACTAGGGACCACTGCCTGAGGGGACAAGAAGCAGATTTAGTGTGCCTACTTGTCACTTAATAGTCAGCCTTATGCTGTACAGTAACCACTCTACTTGCTCACTACAAGGAAAGATAAAAACCTGTTAGAATACAGGACAAATTCCAAACAAGAGCAACAATTGTCCCCCCATCCCCTATTTACATCACTGTTAGGCAGCTTGCCACAATTCTAAACACACATGGTATCAAGTAGTACCAAAATTATTGGGTACTGATGCATGTGTAGCCTTTGTAACACCAGTCTTCTGTTCTGTGGTGTGCTAGCCATGTGGTCACCTTCTGTGCCTCTTTCATACCCTCATCCCCTCTGATCTTACCCCCTTGATCTGTAAGACGCAGCCTGCACAGTCCTCTGCCTGCATGGTGTAGATGCATAATGGGGATAGATAAGAAATGAGTGCCCTTGCTTGTCCCCAGCCATGTAACTGATCCATACTCCAGGAGAGTGTTGTGGGGGGCTAGAATGAGTCTGGAAAAGGACCAGAGCTTTAGGGATAGAGGGACTAATGGGGATAAGGTAGGCCATGTTTCCAGAAAAAGGAGAAAAGCAGAAAGACAGGTTGGAAGGGAGGATTTCAGTAAGCCATGGGCTGAGAGAGAGAAAAAGAGAGTTCTAGGGATAAAAGAGGAGGAGGCTGGAAGAAGAAGAGAAGGCACTGGAGGTGCATGTCTCATGGTGCTACTTTCCTGGGATAGTCCCAGAGTGGTCTGCTGGGAAAATCCCATTGTCAGGAAAACAGAGGTGTTAATTATTTAGTGCAAGGTGCTGCACCTGGGTTGGGGCAATCACAGACATAAGCACAGACTGGGAGAAGTAGTTGAAAAAAGCCCTATGAAAGAAGGACTTGGGGGTTCAGATGGGTGAAAAGCTGGACATGAGCCAAAAATATGCTCTCACAGCCCAGAAAGCCAATTGCATCCTGGGCTGCACCCAAAGCAGCGTGGCCACTGGGTTGAGGGAGGTGATTCAAATGGCAGTGTGTAAATCCAAGCAGTCAAATCCAGGTAGTTGCTTGTCAATAGATCAATCCATCCTGGGAAAAGAATGCACAGAAGAATGATCAGCATCACATAGGAAATACTTAATATTCAGTCTACCTGGTACTAGGAAATAGGAAAGTTCTAAGAACTGAAAAAGAGTAAAATACCCTCCTAGTGTTAAAGTGCTGCAGTCCAATAATAGTTTCAGTCAATGAAAGAAGCCTTTTAAAATAGCACAGCCTAATTCCTCACTCTTCTTCCGTGTACTCTACAGGCAATCTTGCCAGCCGTTGAACTGCTGCTTTTCGGTCCCAGAAAAATATTGGGTTTGTTTCCCCTTATTAAAAACTATCCAGAACTCAGCTGAGAAAAATATTGTTTATTTAAACTGTTTGTTAAAATCAGATTAATTCTTTAGGCATTTATTTTTCACTAGCTCTTTTTCAAAAGCTCTGTTGTATCTATTGGTAGCCATAGATTGTGAAGAGTCCTAACCTAGGTCCCTTCCCATTTTGGATCACTTGTTGTTACGCCAGTGTTTGTAAAATGCGTCCTTTTGAGTTCTAGATATGGATACTCAGCATTAACATAGTTAAAACCATTTATAAACCTCTGTAATAAATGTATGCTGCATGTTCTGTATATTTCCTTTGTGTAAGCTTTATGCTGTCACTTTTATAAATATCCTGTATAAGTAACATCCTCTTAACACGTTTACAGCATGTCGCTGTGGAGGATGTACTTCCAAAACAGGTCAGTGAATTTGGAGGCTGCAGCAAGAAGGAATGACTCTGATGCCACAGTCATTCCTAGCCAAGTTTAACTAGCAGACAGCACTGCCACTGGAATAGGCAGTCCTGCATTCTCCTTGCCCCTGTGCATATTTAGAATCATAGAGTGGTTTGGGTTGGAAGGAACATTAAAGATCATCTTGTTTCAACACCCTGCTGTGGGTTTGCCCCTCGAACTTACACAATCCCTGGTGCCTCCTGAGGTTTCATGCAGCTGCACAGCACGCTAGGCAGGGAAACCCACCCAGGAGAAAGCTGTGTCAGGAAAAGGGGCTTGGATAGCTCAAACGTGGGTCTGGTCTCCACTCTGGTCCACTGCAGCAGCATGCACCTTCTGAATGCCAGAACAAGGGAGAGGGCAATGTTGAATCAGAAAAAAATGGAATTGCTTCTTTTGGCCCCAGTGTTGGACCAAAGTGTTTGTGGAATTAAAGTCTCTGAGTGTTTAAACCATGAATTAAATCCTATTTTGGCTGAGAATTTTCTCTGGTCAATGGTAACCAGCATCCATTCCATCAGGCTCCTGGAATACAGGCAATAAATCTATTTATTTTTTATTGGTTTTTTGTGTAACTTTGTGTATTAATGCTTGACTGCAGCAAGTCTTTTCCAGTCTGAGTTAGGCTGCTTTCCCTTTGCTTGCACTCCAAACTGAGATATTAGGGACTGACACATTTTTGCATTTCTTGGGGGGCCTTCATTGTCTCCATGACAACAGTGCCCTTCAGCAGTCACTGATGGGGTCTTGGGTACTTCCTGGTCCAAAGCCCATGCCGTGGTGTTCTTGCATGTGTGTAGTTAGCAGGAGACAACCAGAGAGCAGTAGGAATGACGACTGCCCTTTGGAAAGTTGATCTGGCTGATGTCTTCCAATCCAAAAGGCAGATGAGGTTAATGTAACAGTCTGCAATAAAAGACACTTTTTAATGTAATCACATGGGGATGTCTCAGGCACTTGCTGGCTTTACCAGTGGCATTTATGTGTGTAAGCACAGCTTTTACCCCACACTTAGACTACAGCTGTTTGCACAATGTGTCTGAGTGAGGTAACCACGTATGAAGCAAGGTCCATCATGACCAGCAGTCCTCAATGAAAATATGTGCAGTTCAGCACAAAAATTGAAGTCTTCCAAACATTGCACAATCTCTCAATCAGGAATCCCAATTAAAAAAAAAATCAATCCAGGTACCCTACATTTAGGGAGGAGCTATGGGTTTTATGGCCTGTGTAAGGGGTTAAGAGAGTAGCAACGGGAGTCTTCATTCACAAGAGTGCCAAGGGTAGGTGGCAGACAGCCCCCAACAAAACCAGGCTGGGTGATGGGTAAGAGAGTGGCCTGGTGCAGCTCAGCTGAAGCACAGGCATCTCAGGTGTTTGGAGGAGATACCTTAGAAGGCAAATGATCTTGGGATTCTGTAGACAGCTCAAGGTGGACTGTACAGCAATGGGAGACTGTTTTTGTCCTCTATCCTTGTTAAATCAGACCAACATATGGATATCTGAGGTTGGAGGAAAACACTTCTATTGATATGCAAAAATAGTGACACCATAATAAGTAAATAGATCAAAATACAAGTTCTTTTATCAAACACACTGTCAATATTACGGTTGTGAAGTGCTGAGAATATATAAGTAACACTGAAACAGCAGGATATAAAAGTGCTTTCCCATCTTTACAGACTTTTCCATCCCTTAAAAAACCTGTATTTATTTTCTTTTATAGGGTAATGCATTTCTTCCTTCCCCCTTCTCCTCTGCTCCCCCAACCTTTTGTTTTACTATATTTATGTTGGGAAACATCTTCTTTAGTGTCAGTGTTGCTTTTGTTTGTAGTTCTACTTTGTTTTGCAAAATAATTCAGGAATTCTTGATCCAGAGGCATTTGTTCAAAAGCATTTCAGTAAAGTCCGTAAGAAGAAAGACATCTATTCTTCCACTGTTCACTTTCCTGTAATTTTTCTTCTCTCCTTGTCTTTGCTAATGAGTACTGATTTATCCATTTAGAATCCATGAAAAAACCCACTTTTACGTTTTTCCGAAAAAGCCAGTGTTATTTTCTGTCCTTTGCAAGATGCCACATGTGCAATTTCCTTCCTGCCTGGAGGTCTGAAATCACCACAACAATGCCTTCTGCATCAAGGGCTCAGGGGCTCCTCTGCAGCAAAACACTTGAACAAACCCTCAAAGTTAAGCCTCTGCATAGCCTCATTGAAGGAGGTGAAGAAGTCTGAATGTACCTTGAAATGCACTGAGTTCTTGTATAAACATTTGGAAGATTTGCATTCAAAAGGGAACTGATGAAATTTTTACACTAAAGGTTGCTTTTCACTTGAAATGTCTTTTCCATTGATAGCAAAATCATTTGACTTTCCACAAGAAGAAAAATGACAAACTCCTCAAAGCCAAGCCTCCAACGGGAATAATTATTGTTTTTTTAATTCTCACAAAACATGAAAAATTACGCATATTTTAGCTGGACTCTTTTTTTTACTCAGGAAGACGAAAACCTAAGACCACTGGCCCTAGGTCTGAACTAAAAAATGACATGAAGAGAAAAAAATATGTGGAGTTTTATTTGTTTGTTTCTCCTGCTTTGTGGTATATAAACCAGCCTGAAAGTTTTGAAGATTAGATATGGTGACTCCTGAGTCATAGTCCACTTCCCCATGTTCAGCATGGCTGAATTTGACATTCAGGTTTGTTCAGACTGTTCTCTTCTTTGGAAGGGGAGTCTGCAATCCCTGCTTTCTGGGGCAGTAAATGACTGCATAAGCTGTAAAGTACTGGAAAGCTCACCTGAAAAAACTCTTCCTTTTTACTTAGCACAGTCAGATATGTGTCAGGGGTTGCTGTACATCCCTAGACATGCTTCTGAGATCACCATGCGGATTAGGGTATCTTGAAATCTGATAGGATGTCCAAGGAATGGAGCTGCCTAATAAAGAACTGTAAATATTTGCATCAGACAAATGCACTTGAAAATAGATGAATAACCTGTTTCTGATGCAGAGAATTAATCAGGCAGTCTTCACACAAAGAGTCTGAAAGATCAGGCCCCATGTCATTTGGATTAAGATGTTGCTATGTTGTTATCTGGGATGAAGTGTAGGATTTATATAAACATCATCTTCCCCTTGCTGAGGATCAGCCAATTCAAACAACTTGTGTAAGTGGTTTCCACGCTAAAGAAGACTATGTTTACATTAGTAAACACAGCAGCTGTTGCTGTGGTTTGGTCCTGTACAAACCCAAACCAAACTGCTGTTTAATTTCACATTTGTTACCATGTTTCCAGTCTTCTTGGACATGTTGGTAGTTTTGTTCATCTGTCAGCATAAAGCCCAGGCAACTTGGCCAGGGAAGGAATATTCCTGCCTAGTGGGACCACCAGGTTTTGGGAAGGGCTGTTGTGCTTCCTCTGCCACCTTCCAGAAGTGAGAAAAGAAGGGAGAAAGAAGGGGAAGTGATTTCTTTTCCTTCTAGTTGTCTTTGTGTGAGCTGTGTAGAGACATCCTCTACTGACATCTAACGTAGCCATTGCAGCTCATTTTCTATCTCTTTCTGAGATATAGGGCATGAGGTGGTATGGGGCAACCTCAAATAGCAGGACTCTGGATGGACAATCACTCTTTTGATATTAAATACTGAGTGGCCATCACAGCTTCATTTGGCACCTGCAGTGGGGTGACTTGCAGAGTGCCTTCAAGATCAGGGACTCGGGATTAGGCATTCGTAATCAGTAATTTCAAACCTGTTTCTGACCACCCTCATCAATTACACTAAGTTTCCTGAGAGAACATCAGGGTCCTTATTTCTCCCTGAAGTATGAAATATTAAATTTCATTCTTTGGTGTTTTTTTGCTTCTGTATACAAATCCCTCCTTGGGTAACTGTGATAGCTTTACTACTTTAAACAAATGCAAACATAAGGAAGAACACAGCTCTTTATAGCTTACTCATTTTGCAATTCATATGGCCCTGATGAGAATGTTTTTGCTTTAAAATTTGGAACCTGCATATATTAATGCGCTTTATCTTGCCTAGCTAGTTCAAGCCAGGTCTGATGAATGCCACCTTTGACTTGATTTTTTGTTTGCATTAAGTGCCTTTTTGAACTTTGGTGTGGATGGCTGACCTTTAGAATCAAAAGCTATACTGGTGCAATGCAGGTAGAAGCATTAAAACATGTGTCCTGACAGTTAAATAAGAAGTGACTGGCTGGGCTGAGGTACACCTGTCACATTAATGCTGCCAGGGAAACTTGGTGCTCACATGATTGTTTTGTTGTTATTTTTCTTTTTTCCCCTGTAAATCTCAGTTATATAAATTTGCTAGGGGGATTTATATCTACAGCTCTGGCTTCAGAGGCACCTCGCATGATATTTAAAAGAAGTCTAGTTCCTTTTCTCTGGAATGCAGGATCAAGAGAGGGCTTAGACATTAAAAATGAAAAACTAAATCAAACAGCAGTAGTTTATTCTTTAAAGTAAACAGAGCAAAGGCTATCAGTGTCAGCCACAGCAGCAGTCAGGTGCGTGCTGACAAAAGAGACTGAAGACATTTTTCCTAGCAGAGGAAATTATTGGGTTTTATTTACTTTTTCCAGGGAGAAAAAGATCATTTTAAAGGATGCAGGATATTACTACTACTACTAAATCAGAAGGCAGGCTTGTTTGCAGCAAAACCCCTGAAATGATCCTGCTTTTGGCCCTTTTTGGAAAACTATTGATCACTCCAAGTGCAAAGAGGTCAGTAGAAAATTAGGTAATGCTCTCAGAATCCAGCCCAATGGCGGGATGAGGCAGTGCTTTGGGGAATGACTCCCTGATTTATCATTGATAAGCTGTAGGCAAGGAACTCCAGACTCATGCATAATTTTGCCAATAGGTAAAGCTTTTTTGCACAGTCATGTTAAACCAATTTTCTGGCAGTGCTGCTGTTTACCTTGCTTCTACATGAAAACAAAACTGGTTTGTTCCTTAGGCTGCCTGGATTCTGTAATCTATTTTGGATTTCCTAATGCCATGCTGAATTACTGTGGGCTTGACTACTGTTTGCTCCATCAAGAGTTAACTCCAATGCAAAGGAGTACAAAAATTGAGCATGCCAATGAAAATCAAAGTCTCCTCTATGAAAATGGCAAAAATCAGAAAGAACTGTATTTTCATATAATGGCGAGTATGTAACAGACAGATTTTAGTAACTTATCAATGATAACATTTTGTCACTGGAGTCACTGATTTCAGGGTTTTTACTCCTTTTTCCTTTGCAAGTCTGTTACTCTTGAAAACAGACTGGTCTATCCTTATTTTGAGTCATGTAGTTATTGCAAAGAGGACAAAACCTGCCTCAACAGCAGCACTGCAGTGACTTTTGGCAATGGCATCCTGCTGTTTGTTCTTGCTTTGGAGTCATGTGCAACAAGTATTGCTGGATTAAATGAAGTTTAGGAGGAGTTGAAGGAAGTGCAGGTTGTAAGCTGGGATGTTGTGGAAGGAAGAGTCCCTGAAAGATGGTTCAATTTCATAAAGTTGCCTCTCAGTTTTAAAAATTATGTCAGACAATGCACATGTTTACAACTTTGTTGCACTCCCTGCTCCGAAGTCCAGCCTGGCAAGGTTGGGGTGCAGCCCCTTGTCTCCACCTCTGGAAGTGCAGTAGAATAGACACACTTCTGTGAAAATTGTATCACACAGAGGAGTTTGGCTTACTAATGATGATCTATTTCTGTCTTGTATACAAGAAGCCTGACTGCAAGGGAATAACTGTTATTGGTTGCAATGGTTATCTTCCTATTAGTGCTGCTTTTTTTTTAAGGAATAATGGCAAATTTTCCTGACATAGCTGAGCCAAACTGATAACTGCTACCCTTGAAGGAAGAGATTCCATCCTTGTCCTTCTCCACTTTTATTTTCCCACCCTGATTCTTCCACACATCTCATTTCTTTTCCCACTCACAAGCATAAGTCCCTTCCCCTTTAAGCTAACTCCCTCATTTGGGGAAAAAACCCCTAACTCAACAACCCCATGTTTTTGGTTCCACTGAATATTTGTATCATTTTGATGAATGGAATTCACTAAACTTCTTGGTTGTCCCTCTGTGCTGCCAGACAACCAGCACAGCTGGCACAAGGTAAGCGAGAGACATATGTGTCCAGTGCGCCATGGCAAAGGTGTGTAGGCTCCTTTCCTGTAGCAATACAATTATTTGGATGCTGCTGAACAAAGCCGTACTCCAACAACTTCATCCTAGTGACATTCTCCAGTAATAGTTTTCCTATCATCAAAACCAGCTTAAGAGGTTTTAATTTTCCTATTCCTCTGTCTGTTCCCACTGTCAGCAATGTTTTTCCTACTAGTTTCTCAGCTGTGCTGATGCAACTATTTGTAGAGATGTGTTGCAAACTGGATCACTGAAATTATCAAAATCCCTTTTCAAAAGTAGTTTTAAAAAACAAAAAAGAAACCTTACCTCTGATCCTGCTGGTGATTGTGATCAGAGTGCAGCCAAAAGAGCCCAAGGCAGCCCTGCAGCCCTTCCAGTCAGCAGAGCTGGGAGGGCACTGAGCTGCAGCTGTGAACCAGGTGGATTTGCAAAGTAGGGAACCAAATGTCCAGGAACAGGGAAGCAATAAGCTATTTTACAGTGCTTTGCCATTAGAGAAAACAAATGTCTAAGTTATGTGGATTTAGGTTTTTTTTTCCATTAAAGGCTGCAAGGAACACGACCAGGTAATGTTGAGCAGCAGATGAAGCAGAACTTCTAACCACTGATGTAAGTATAAATTTTTACACTGAAAACAAAAGGCTAAGGACATCAAGGTGACACCTGTGTTTTCAGCTTTGATCATATAAATTGAGAACTGGTGCCAGCTGGGAACAGTTCAGCCTTTCCTGGGATCCAGCTTTAACAAAGAAGCAATTTTACTGTGGGAGCTTGTGGGCCTTATTTGTCACACCTGACTGACCGATACCTAAAAATACATATAATAAAGAACAGTTTCTCGGTTTGGAATGAAAGAAATGCTCATCATCATTGCTATGGTTGCTTGGCATAGGAGCATGTGAAGTGCAGTATAATATTCTGCTAAGTCCAGGTTAAGGAAACCTACTATTTCCTGATAGATCTTTGTCTAGTGTTATGTCTAACCTCAATCAACAGTGTGTAATGAGCACCTCATGCTGTAATTTATAGGCTTGGATAAAATGCAATTGTCATCTTAGATGTTTACATGGGATACAGATTTTTTGGTTTTAAAGAATATATACACTGAGAGCTGAGTTCTTTGACCACCATGCATGAGGGAAAATTGTCTCCCTAGGGTGTTGATGACTTGTTTATATTAAATACATAGTCCCTAGCAAGTTCCTGTTAATGGGGAGAGGACTTCACCTGAAAGAGACCTTAGTAAATCCCCAAGTTAAATGGGGAGAGCAAATAACCCCTCAGAAGAAGTGTCACAATTATCAGTCTGATTAAATTATGGATCACAGGTGTCTGTGATAGGGTAAAGGTTTGAACTTGAATATGAACTCAACAGTAGCCTACCTTCAACAATATTTTCTTCTGAGAACAAAAGACAATAGTTTCATCCTAAGAAGAGTGTGCATGCGAGCATTTTAGCAGTACTTGAAACAAAGAAGTAAAATGTCATTGAGTGGATCTAAAGTACAGACACATATAACCATTATTCCCTATTTTATTTCTTGAAATTTGAATTTAAACCAAGTAATCAGTGTGCCACTATTTGAACCACATGAAACAGTTGTTTTCCATGACTTTCTACATCTATCTCTAGACCTATTTTTAAGTCTGTCTTGGGATGAAGTTGATTTGAGGGCAACTAAAACACCAGAGCATTTTTTTCCTCTGGATGTGATGATCCTTAAATCCTGGATTGTTTCTTTTCTGTGTCACCACCACGTGAACATATTCTGAAGAACCAACAAGTTAGTGTTCCTTCCCTAATTTATAAACATGATTTGAAATGTAGAACACCACTGTAAAGAAGATCTCTTTCAATAAATAGTGTTAGCCAGCATTTCAAAGTCTTTCGTTGATACAAGAGAGTGCTCATGCCGAACCTTTGATGTAACTGGAAAAAAAGATATTTCAAAGAACTGGAGCATAGATGAACCATATTCTCATAGTAGGAGAATAAATATTTTTTTTTTAATCTCAAATACATTAAATAAGCAAATAAAGAGCAATGCAGCACAGGCCAGCTATTATTAGCACGTATTACAGTGATATGGAACATATCAGGTCTGCAATTATGTGAATAAGAAACAAAAAGGAAGAATAGTTATTGTAGAAATTGCTGCAGGTGTATGACATTTAGGGAGCATTCTACCTAACTTAACCTCAGTTCAGCCTCAGAGTTTCAAGAAGGTTTTAGGGCCTGTGCAGATGGGATTCTAATCAGGAATGCATGTTCAGTGCCAGAGGGGATAGAAGTCTCCTTTGTTTACAATCAGAGCTGCCTTCTGACCTTCAGCCATTGAAAGCTCTCATTCAGCTTTAAAAATATGAATGTTCTCACTACTGATGCTTTCCAGGCTTCTTATTTCTTGTTACCATGACTAAAGCTGAGCTAGGCGCACACTGTTTACAATTGCTACTCATGCTTTGCTAAGCTGGTACCGATGTTGTTATCTCAGACTCTTCTAACGCTCTGATTTTCTGATTCTATCTTACAATATTCAATACACTAAGGTCTATTACAAGCATCCAGATTAAATTTTTGATCTGAACCTCAGCAAAATCCTTTTGGAAGGCTTCTGTGGAGTTTAGAATTCCGTTTCTTTCTGTTTGAACATGTCTGTCTAGCTCCTGTAGAAAACAAGAGCTTCAAAGGAGCTAATAAGGTTTGCGATTTTTATGAATGATAGAACCACAGCAGTGACATTATATAGGCTAAAAAACATGTAAGATGCACGCTCTAATGCTTTAGAGCCAGTGTTGTCCAGGTAGAATTCAGAAAAACCAGCATCTGTGAGGCTATTTCATCTGTCTTAGATGTTACTGGAAGAATTTTTGTCTGTTTCCAAAGATGTGTATGGTCTGCCACTTTGAACTGTTGCAGGCATTCTGGGGCTATGAAGACTTATTTTTAAAGCGCCAAAAAACTTGCAGGTCATCACCAAAAGCTAACAAACATATGAAGTATGTCCTATCAAAACTTCAAAGCAAGGAGAAAATAAAAGCAGGTGCAACTGAGGACTTCACAGGAGGTTTATTTTCCTAGTGCTTCTGTTTTGACAAGGAGAGGGCATAAACACTAAGGTTGTTGGCACGGGTGGAGAGGTCTGTTTTACTACAGAATTACCAGGTCACATTAGCCAGCCCTGTGCAGAAATGCAATAGAAATGTAGTAGAATCAACATTTTCTTACAAGGCAAGTGAGATATTAACCATGTGGATACGCTTCTAGTTACTTTGGGTGATACTTAATTTACTACAGGATTTTAGCAAGGTGTGTAACTGGAGATAATTTCTCAGAAGAGGTGGTGCTAGAATGCTGTTGGTGGCTGGGGGATGTGTTTTGCTCTTGACTGGTCAAAACAGGTCCTACTACATGGTCCTTTATGGTTTGTTCTAGCTGACATCTTCCTCTCTTTATAAATATTCGTTGTTAAGGTGAAAGCTTTTGAGTTTGTGAATATAAATCCCCAGATGAGATAGGGATAAGAAGATACAGCAAATAGAGATAAAACTGAACATTCAGGAAATAAGACCAGGCGTAGATGTGAGAGTAGGAATGCAGAAGAATTGTAGTCCGTTTGGACATCTTGAGGAAGTTGTTTAGGAGAGAGTAAGCAGGAAATTACATTACTGAGTAATTTTTTTTAACTAGTCTAAAAAATTTAAGGATTTTGAAATTGGGTTCTGTGTGATTTTTAACTAACATCTATAGAATCCTTCTGTCTTAATCCAGGGATATAAAAAGGGATGGAATTGATCCATCATACTTCTCCTTTAAATGAAAAGCATGATTTCTCAGTTTGCACACTATCGGGTTTTTTATCCCAAGGTCTAAAGAGCATGTTTGAAACAGTTTTCTATCTGTTACTAGTACTTTGTCCTTTTTTCCTTTCCCATAACTCACAATTGGCCCTGAATCAGATTCCAAGTACAATTCGGACTGTTGTACAAAATCAATAGGAGCGTTTTATTGCTTGTTTTCCTTTCTGCTTTATTTCCTTGTTCCTTACTGTGCTGCTGTCCTGTGATTTTTATTTTTATTTAATTGGGAGCCTAGTAACCAACTTGTAAATTGTCTTGTTGGTTCCTTTTCTACTTAGTCAAAGGAGAGTTCAAAATATAGCTTCTTAGGAAAATTTCTTAGTGGAGGTAACAAAAAGAACTTCTTTCATTGCTCCTGGGTAGGAGGAGGGTGGTTGGAAGAAATGAGTGCAGGGGATTTTTCTTCCTTTGAAGCTTTGTTCCACTCTCTGCATCCCTAAACAATACCCTGATAAGAAAGACAGGCTTTACTGCTGGTTTATGAAGGACCTGTTCCCACATGTACAGAACATCTCCTCTCCTATAGGGTATGAAGAAACATTTCAGATATGCCTGAACTGAAACTAAGTCATAATTCTGGCAGTCACTGTGAATAGTCATTACTTCTGGGTGTTCATCATCTTACAAAGTTGTGCTCAAAGACACTTATCGTGAGATGAGGGAAAACCTTGGCCTTTAAAAGTCTTAGGGAGTTTTGCTGCTGACGTGACTGAAGTAAAAATTTCACCCTGAATATACTTAGCCTGTTCAAAGTCCTACATTCCACTGTCAGGTAGAAGCTTTCCCGTCTTTCTCTGGTGGCTAATGTCTCAAGGAGTTGTAGATCCCTTCAGAAAAAGAAACTGAAATTTAAATTATTATGAGTTTGCCTTAGAGTCTTTTCCTTCAGGTTCATGACTCCAACCTTATGTATTGAAATGCAAGGGATTAATCTGATTTTAAATGACAGGTGAACGTCTTCAGATCAGGCATATGGTTCATTTCTGTCTATGCAGCAATCCTGCAAATGGATCCTTCCTACATAATTAACATTTCAATTCAGTGACACAGTGATAATAATTCACTCTAGAGTTCAGATACATACTTGATTGACTTTAATTTAAATATGTTAACATAATAATAATAATAAATTCTATAATTCAGGCATTGTAAGAGCTTAAAGGCAAGTGTCAGTTTGTTCCACACCTCCTAGTAGATTAGTTTTCTAATATATCTCTTTTCTAATGATATTGCAGTGGCGAGGCTGTAATTTGGGTTATCTGCCAAATGTTCTTATGCCTATTTACATTTTAAGCTTCAACTGGAAGTGAAACGTATCAGGTATTTCCAAAATACATGCCAGATTTATACAGCACACAGAGAGAACGAGATCCTTTTCATTTAAGATGGAGACTCTTGCTGATCATAAGTTTTTCTCTGTCATTTCATCACAAGCTTCTTTTAATAAATATGAACAACAGTATTGTTTAGGTAGAATCTGAAAATACCAAATCTCCTGCCACAAGGCTGAATGATCTAGCTGCTCGACTAGTAAAAAGAAAACACACAAATATTATTTTTTTCCTCTCAATAGTCAAACAAAGACATGTGGACCAGGGTTTGTTTGGGTCCCAGAAGACTTTGGGGCTTAGTCGAATGATCTCCAGTCCCTGAGAACGTGTCGGTCACCACCACATTGGTAGCCCCTCTAGACACATGGAACAACAACATTTCAAGCATCTGAAAAAGCTTTAACCAGCAAATATGGGTGTTCCTAGCACTTGTCTTTGGTGCACTATGTGTCACTATATTGACCATCAAAATGCAATGTTCTTACTTGGTTTTTTGGCTTAGTCTGCAATTTTATGCTCCATATTTCCTGCAATATAACTGGCAAGGGGCAACTCTTCTGCTTATGAATTACTCACTGATTTTATCATCTTATATCCTGCCTTTTATGCAACTGAAAAGAAAGGGGTGCTTCTGGTGTGCCTACTTCTGGTGGCAACAGTGTGGAGGTTGATTCTGTGCCACCAACTGCTGCTGCACATGGCGCTGATACTGACCACGGCCAGGATTGATTCCCAGAGCTACCTTTCCCTTTGAATGCCAGGGCACACCTCCACAGAAATGTAACAGCAAACTGCTCTGTTGCCCTGGCTATACCTTTGTTCCTTACCCTCCCTTTACCGTGTACCCACTCCTCCTTACTACTCCCAGAGCATTTTTTACAAGCCTGTGTTGTTCTCTGTTTATGTGGTGGGCACCCTCTGACAAATTGGAGAACTCATGAGCAAGTGCCCTTTGGAAAGTCTTTATGTTACTGAAAAGAGTAAAGGGAGAATACATCACTGAGGTGGAGAAAACCTAAAGAGTATAGCTTGAGAAAAAAATACATAACGACAAGAGTTTTTCATAAGGGGAAGGAAATGTGTCAAGATTTGGTGCATGGTTTTTTCAGACTTCATGCACTTAGTTTTGAGTCTGAATACTCAAAACCTTAAAGAGAAAAGAAATCCTATTAATTATTCACATTAATAACAGGAAATTATGGGATTTTTGTATATGATCCTTATATATGATTCTAGGTCTGGGATCTTCGTGAGGAGTGTTGTCCTCACTTAGTGGGTCTTAGGGTTTCACTTTTCAGCTCCCAGTATGACCCTCAATATTTAATGAAAGAAGTTTGGTCACAAAAAGCTTGGTTAAAAAAAAATCTGCCATTGTGAAAAGCTAGATATTTTCTTCAGAATGGTGAATAAATAGTCTGCTCCTGATTTTACTGATGCTGGGGTAAATGTGGAGAAACTTTAGTGAGGCCATGAAATTACATTTATATTCATTCAAATTGAGGGAGAGATCAGAATCAATAATATTATACTTTTCTATTTTAGAAAAGATTGCCAATATTGTCAATATTTATTGCAGTCATATTTCTTAAGGAACTGTGCCTTGATCTCATATCTTTAGTGATTAGCCCAATGAGCTCAATCAAAGCAAAGAAAGCTTTTTAGCATTATGTTTACTAAAAATAGATCTGATTCTTACAGCCTCATATTAAATTATACTTCAGGTGGTGAAAGGACACATTTCTGTGGCACGATGTTATTATTGAGTTATTTCTCACTGAAGCTAAACTTACATGCAGGGGAAAAAATAGATATTTATTCCATGCTTCTCAGAACTTTAAAAGAAATCTCTGTTGTCACCTCCCTGTGTTTTCATGTTGGGCTTTTTCCTACCTTCCCACCTGCCTACAACACAAAAAGGATTAGCATTGAATATTCTTTATTTCCCCAAATTGTTAATGGATGATAGATTTGTTCTGCCTGCCTTTCTTCTGATTGCATGTTAGGAAATGATTGCAATTGTTTCACATTCACATATTTTTGCACAGTAGGTCTTATAGTCAAATTAAGCAATTTTCCTGTATAATTTTATTCTTGTTTTAGATTTAAAAAAATCCTTTTCCTAAGCTTTTCTTAAAAACACTGGTGTCTATAGTATAGGGCTAAAAGCATTATCTGTCTCACTGCAGCAATTAAGCTGCTCTGTGATTAGCAGCAGGTTATGCAATAGAATAAAAGACATTGCATCTGCTGTTTTGCCTTTTCTCTAAGGCCTGGTAAAGTAACCTTTTATGCCATCAAGGACAGGAGCACCTTAGCACCTAATAACAAAGATTTGTGGTCCTAGGGAAAATACAAGTGCTGTAAATACAACGTTTTGCACTAACTAATGTTTGTGTAACTTATTGCTTAGTCCAAAGCTTTTGGAAATGAAAAGCTTTTTAATGGAAAACATTTTTTGATAGCTCCTGTATATAAATACCTATTATTAATATGCTATCTCTGCTGTGAAACAAAACAAACTATAAGAAACTAGATGAAGCATTATTAGGAGAAAACAGGTAGAGCACTGTTACATTTATGATATTAGTGAACTAGAACTTAAGCTCTGAGACATTTAAGTGCTTAACTCCTACTAGTTTCAGTGGGAATCAGGCATTCAAATATATTTTTAAAATGCACAATTGTGCAGGTACTGTAAAGAGTACAAAGGAGATGCAAAAAATGAATATTTGACACAACATTTTTACTTTGACACATTTATTTCTTACTTTTTAGCAGTTTTGGGCTAAATCTTGAGAGAGGTAAACAATCTGGGAACTGCATTTAATTTTTAAAATACATTCTTAAGTAAACTCTCAAGAAGACCTCTAAGATCATCAGCTCCAAGCATTAAGGTAGCATTGCCAAGTCCACCACTGAGCCATGTCCCCAAGTGCCCCATCTGTGTGGCTTTTGAATACCTGGTTCTCCTCTTTCTTTTAGATCAAGGGGCATCAATGGCATCACTCTACTAACACCAGAGTGAAATCTGTCCAGATGTGTTACTGTCTCTTTTTACTCTGACATGCCCTCCTCCTCCTCCTCCTCTTTCTCCTCCCTCTACCCCATGATCTGTCCCTCTGCCTAAATGTTTGCAGGTTAGGCAGGCAATGAATGAGGTAGCATTTACTCTCTAACGCTCTGTGATCTGATTCCACAAAGAGTTTCCCAGGCACAGAGTCCTGCTAAGATCAATGAGATCATTCACATAAGCAAATAAAGATTTGTAGGATCAGGCCCTTGATCATCTCATCTCTTCTCTTGGGACTAATGTCCTTTCCCAGCACCACCATAATAACACTCCTCGGCATCTCTTTCTTGTATTGTTTTCCTGCCAGTTTGCCCATTCAATCTTTCATTTCATCCCTTAACTTTTTTGAAAGCCCCATCTGTCCTTTTACCAAATCGTCCAAAGGTGGGGGTTTTTAAACAGTGGAAACTGAGGTAAAATGATTTAAAATGGTTGATTTCTCCTACGCTTAATTGCTGGAACATAATCTCTTCTCTGAAGCCTGATGTATTAGTACATGCTTTCTCCAGAGGCTTGCTATCCTTCAGTGGTTCAGCTCCCATGATTGCTGTGCCACAGAGAAATATTATTATCACTGAAAAATCACTTCTCTATTTCTGAACATCTGTACACACCAAGAGCATAATTTTTACAGTGGGTTGCATCATGTGATGTCAGAGCTTTAACGAGAATGATTTCTTATTGGGAAATATGGAGAAAACACCAAAGAGCCTAGGGCTTCTTCATTTGAAGTCAATAGAGATTTGGCCACTGACTTCAGTGGGAGCAGAACTGGGTCCCGAGATTACAACTACAAGGCCCCAGAGGGGCTGATTTGCACAAACACTCCTTATTAAAAGAAATAATAAATTCCCCAAAGCATTAGGGAGAAGAGCATATGAATGCTTAAATGCTTCCCCCTGTGCCACCAGTACCTTTATACTTTGTTGCCCCCACTCAGTCCTTTTTATTGTGAGTTGGGCAAAGGAGAGGCTTTCAACCCCCAGACAAATCTCTCTCTGGTAAGAGAGGGGTTTACAGATGTGAACCCTGGGAGATCAGTGGCAAGCTGTTCAAAAGGAGAGGGATCTTGGGAATTTGAAGGAAATGGCATGGAGCTGGAGACTATGGGGAGGGTCACAGAGGAAAAGTATTTCCACGCTTCCTTTCTGTTTTGAGACTAAGAAGCTGGAGCTTGTTATGTATTTGTTCCTTTGGAATAGCTTGCAAGTGATATACTCAACTGTCATGTAGGTATTCTGTAAATCTAGAGAATTTCTAGCAAAGGACCTGTGAGGACCCTGAAAGCCTTCCACACTTGCTCTAGAAGACTTCTGAAAAGGAGGAAGTTCTTTCCAAAGATGAGGTGTTTTGTGGAGAATGAAGAGGGCTGTGAGCAGATTTCCTTCTCAGCGAGCCATGGCTGAGCGTAGCTCACGTGTGTGGGCTGTCAAGAGCTGAGGTGGGAGTTTGCAGACTATCAGCTGCCGTGTCAGCTGTCCTAATTGGGCTGTATGGTCAACAAACAGCCAGCTAGAATCAATATATCCTCATTTAGAAAACTCCAGAAAGTGCCTCTATAGGCCTGGCCACAGGTATTTCTGTAGACAGGACATAGAGTTGCCAAATTCATCCTGAGATCTTTTTATGGGAAAATAAGAAGAGCTGCTTCCCTGAACAGCCCATCACACTTTCAGGCTAGTACCCCATCCTTGCTCCTGGTATTTTCTCTGACACCTCCTGTGCAGTGTCCTTTGCCCTTGTGAATGGAGATGGGGTTGATTCTATGAATGCCAACCCAATGGGGCTAAATACCATGACAGGTAGATAGAAATGCATCAGGTATAAGCCACAAGCTTTGGAAACCTACCTAAATCCAGTCCTGAAGTTTACCCTAATCTGCTCTATTTTATTCTGTTGCATTATCCCTGAATGGCTAAGTAAGCCTGTAGGATGGCATTATTTGTTACTGGCAAAACATTGGCTACACGGCTTGTCTTTCAGTATGGTGAAGTAAAAAAAAAAAGTGTAAAAACTGTGAACTAGCTGTTCCTGGGCTTACAACCATTATATTCCCAATGGGCATGTTGACAAAGATCTTAATGGTTGTGAACCAGCTATTTCTGTGCTCATGGCTATTAGAAAGGCTCCACTGAGAAGCCAAAGGAGTTCATAATGGTCATGAACCAGCTATTTCTGAGTTCATGGCTATTACAGATTCCAAAGAAATGCCAGTGAAGTTTATCATGTTCATGAGCTGCATGTTTCTGTCTCACAGCGCCTATAAACTCTGCTGAGAAAGTGAAGGGGTTTGTAATGGTCACACATGAGCTATTTCTACGCTCAGTACTATTACCAACTCAGATAGGAAGCCAAAAGTTCACAAAGTGGTATTTCTTTTGCCCCTGGCAAACTCCATGTAGAAACTGATAAAACTACTAATGTTTCTCAGAAAACCACACTCCAATTCACAATAACACCTCTCAGAGTACTACAGTGGTGCAAAGTCTCTGCTCTGCTCAGAGCCACTGTGGCAACTTGCCAGGACCCTGAGGGCTGCAACTCATTTATATATGCATTTACATAAATTTACATGAATTTTGCGTCAATTTGTATTCCATCAATGTTGCGATGAAACCTATACTGAAGAGAATAAATAACATATAGATGACTAACACTAGTACTGTTTCTCTGTTTTTAATTTTACTTATTTCACTCTCATTTTCTTTGCATCTTTCTGATACCTGTCCTGTAGCTGAATTGACATCCAGTCTCAACAAGAGTCTGTTTTGTAGAGTAAAGAAAATTCCTGTTTCATCTACGTTCAATTACAGGGAAGCAGAGAGCTGTGGCTTTGGCAAATTGCTTATGCTGCACACTTAGCAATCTCCCCAACCACCAGTGGCTAATATACATATTAAAGAGGGCAGTGCCAGCACAGTCCCTTGCTGACCTCCACATGTGAAGCCCTCAGAATATTCATGAGATTTTAAACATACACATTAAAAAAATCCTGAAAATAAGAAGTAATAGGTCTCCTTTTTTTTTTTTTTTTGTATGAAAATTACTGCTAAGACAGAATTTTAGAGATAAAAATAACTCAGTGGACTGAATTAGTAATTTAATGGCAACAGTCTCCTTTGTAGCAGGATCTATCAGTATTTAATAAAACTTGATGCCATTATGCACCTTTGTTTTCTCTTACGGATCCACAGTTTATAAAATGCTGTTTTATTCTTCAGTGATGCTTTAAAAAAAGGTCACTATGACTTTGGAGAATCATCTGTATGAACCACAATCTCATATTCTGCCATCCTCATGAAAACAGTGGCTTTGAGATGAGCATAGTCCTCCACTTGTTGCCTGAGGGCATGACAGTATTTTAAAGTGGAGACTGATTTAAATCTTGTGTGGTTTTGCCAAAGTCAGGAATCAACAAATTGCCTTAAAGACTCAAGATCTCCCTGCAATTACCAAGCATGAAATAGCTCATAACACTTAGCTAAGAAGCCTTGCTGGAGTAGGAAAAATCAGCAGAACAGGCTACAGCTAACCCCAGACAGCTTCCGTGCTTGTCAGTGCTGCAAGTGCAGTTTATGTTGGCTGTTTAAAACCTATTTTTAGAGTGCTTTCAGCTCTCTGCTGCTATAGTCCAGTTAGCATGATGCTTGTGCTGGTGGACAGCTACAGCAGTGAAAGCATTTTTTCACAGGATTGCTCATTTGGATGACCAGGCATTCACATTGAGACCTGTATCACCAGAGTGCTTGTAATATACTGCTCTCACCAGAAGTGGAAACTTTAAAACTTACATTTTAAATTGCAGAGAAAAAACACTAAACATACAGGGCAAGAATTTACTGGGTGTAACCAAAATTTCTTGTCTGGTAGTGTAGAAGTCTGTCAGATCTCTTCTTCAGTGTAAGCCAACAAGAATAGTGACCAGACACAAGGAAAAGGAAAGTGATGTGGTTATCAGATTGTGAGGTTTCCTGTGTTTGGCATCTGACTGTCTGGCAATCTTTGGAATAAGGACTGCCTGGTATCAGGTAGTGCTATCAGTATCCTGATGGATTTTTATTTATTTATTATTTATTTATTTAATTGCTTTTCAAACCCATTCACAGCTCTGTCCTCCCAATTTTATAAGGAGTAATGAAGAAACATTTATTTCCTTTCTTTACAGAGTCTGCAGCAAGTGAAACACAAAGTGAGATTTAGCCAGAGGGCCTCTAAGCCAATTGGACATACATGAGTCCATGGGACCAGAGAGGAAGCACCCAAGGGCTCCGTGGAGCTCTTTGGTGTCATTGTGAGGTCCCTCTCTGTCATCTTTGAGAGATCATGTCAATTGGGGGAGGCTCCTGGTGACTGAAAAATCTGTCCTTGTAGATATTCAAAGCTCAGGTTTGGACAGGATGATCTGCAGAAATGCCTTCCTACGTCTGGGGTGCTGTAATTGTGTGCCTGTACAGAGGTGTGACTAAGGGAGTCTGTCAGCTTTTCAAAACACTTCATACTGCTCCTCTGATTCATTGCCTGGGTAAAAGAAATTCCACAGGCAGACAAGTTGAACTGTTTAATTGTAAATTACATGAACACTACCATTAAATGGAACATCTAAATAAGTTGATATGCAGTGTTAGAGCTTTGTGTAAATTATTATGCTTAAACTATATCTTGCTCCTCATGAACTCAAAATCATTTGCAGACATTAAATGAGTGTCATAGACATTCTACGGGGGTAGGAATTGTCCTGTTTGCAGTGACAGCAGGTAAAGAGAAGCACAATGTGGCTGCATGGCTGGGGCAGGGCTGCAGAAGTAGGCAGATTAGGCCAGGTCAGCAGAGAAGTCACAGCGTAGAGAGAGCAGGAGGAAAAGGCAGAAGCTTGTCTTATGTGACTCTGTACAATCTGCAAGCCATGATAGGGTCTTTCACCACAGTGGGTGCTTGCATCTTTGAGAGAAGAATGAGGAGAGGTAACAGGCCTCTCCCACTTCCTTTCCTCCCATCTGCCAGCAGAGGCTTGTAGGCTGCCAAAGAACAGGGACAGCACATCTTCTGTGCTGCTGCTGGAGGTGCATGGGGGACATTGTGCCTTCTTCATACGTAGTGGCCTCCAGAGCTCCAGCTGAGCCTCTCCTGTGGCCACTCGTCCTGTGTGTGT
>NW_008238464.1:8607065-8611743 GCF_000691975.1 Corvus brachyrhynchos
GAAAGAGAAGATTGGGTTAGTCAGTCAAATGATCAGACATCCACAGTGCGATGCTAAGTAATATAGGTGTTGATTATATGTTGCTTTAAGTGCAAAATTCAGCCTAGATAAATCCTTTAACAAAAAGTAACTGTCAAGCCCCGGAGAAATAAGGCTCTTCTTTTCATGTTGTCTGAAGATTACACTGAATTGAATGCTTTGAAAAAAATAATCATGGATTTGGCTTCCTGTTCGAGATTGCTGCTTAAAACACAGTATTTCTTCACAGTTCTGCTTTGCAATTCATACAAGAAATTTCATGTAAACAAGGAAATGTATGGAAAAAAAGCGATGAAAGCTATAAAAAGAGCAAATGTTTGATGCTCCCAGGTAGGTGAGGGTCAGTGAGTACTAGGTGCAAGGTACTGTTTTGACATGTGGGGTCCAGACAGATTCTTCTGTCAGAGATGGGATATTTTAAGAATGGATCTTTGCTGGAGCTCTCTGGAAATCTTCAGCTGGCTCAGTAGCTTATGGCTGGAGCAGAACTGCAGCTCCTTGCTGGGTCTGGAGCTCTGGGTGCAACTGGAGAGAGAAATGGGCTCCCGTGCAGCTCCAGGCAGTGTCATGGGGAGGGTGACAGAGGACAGGGGTAAAAATTACATGGTTGGGGTCTCCTACTTTCCAGGCTGACATGCTGTTCAAAGGCTGAAGGGTCTGGCTACTGCAGGGTTGGGAACAAAGAGTAAGTCAGGGAGACACCAGGATTGCTTGCTCACTCAGAGCAACATTTGAATGATTTGATATGAGTTACCTTTGCTGAATGACATTTCATGTATCAAAGCCACATTGTGGCTTGAAATCAAAGTCTATATATTTGATAGCAGCCAGCAGCACTTTAGATCTTACATAACTCCTTTAAAACCAAAACCTGTTATATTTCTTTACAGACTGTATACAGAAATTATCAAATCATTGCTGAAGTATGAAAAGGTGAACTAGAAATGTAATGCCCAGGAGAATTGTGACTAGATTCCCATTTCATCTCAACTTTTGGTATGTGGAGTTTGCCACTTTCTATATATGTAACACAGGCTGAAACCTGCTGTATGGGAACAACACTCACTGCACACTGTGTGTGTTTTATCTGAGACAAACTGGTCCTGTGCAATGCAGAACAGATCAAAGTGTCAGGGATCTGAGGCTGGGTTGAGGCACAATTTCTGTATTTTCAGTTGGCTGATTTATTACAGTCTCTTGTGGACTATGACTGACCACAGACTCAGCGGCCATATTCTGATGAGAGGTGGGGGTATACCCACTAAAAAGGCAGAAGATGGAACTTTGTGGAAAGTGGAGAGAAGTGATTTTGCATGAATCAGAGAGTAGGGATTACCATAAAATATATCACAATATATACAGAGGTGTCTCTGTCAGTTATAGCAGTCTGTCAGTTCAAGGCCTGCATACAAATGGAGCAGATGATAAAAATAAGACTAATCTGATTAAAAAAAAAGAGGAAAACATCTATAGTAAGAAACATGAAAATACAACATATAACATTTTTATTCCTTCAAAGATGACAAAAATATTTTCATCCACTGTCAGCCAATAGATCACTTGATTGTGATGGGAGACAAGAACTAGCTTTCCAGTTTTGTGTATAGCTAGAACGATGCATCTTTTTGTGACAAGGTTTTATGTACCACAAACACTATATTAGTCTTCTTTTGATTAAAAATTAATTAAAAACTTCCTTGAAAGTTTGTTGATTTGGTTTTTACGTTGGGATGGGGTATTTTTGTTTGGTTTTTTGGAGGTTTCTTTTGGGTTTGTTTATGTTGGTTGGTTTTTGTTTGTTTTTCTTTTTTTTCTGTGGCCAAGGATGCCTCAAGCCATGGAAATACAGGACTGCTACTGGTAGTTCTTGTCCATATGCTACTGATGCAACTGCAGCACCATGTCATCACAGAAAAAGTTGTGCAGACACAACCAGGGGAATAATGAGATTTAACTCAAAGTTATTGTAACTTTAAAGTGAAACAATATGCTTTGTATGTTCCCAAGTCTATGAGATGAAGTATAAGTTTAAATAAAGAGCTGTTGATAGATTTTTTTGGGTAAGAAATGTCGCACTTACACGAGGAAAAATCTTGACTAAGCAGAACAAATGAAAAGGGATTTCTCTCCCACATGTATATTAGCACAAAAGTTCCCGATTTCCCATTTAATTACAGCAAAAATCATGTTGTTCTGTCTTTCCCACGTCTCTTGAAAGGTACTTCAGGTATTACTGAAGGATTAGAAAATAAGATGACTTGGTATGGATTTCTGGATTTTAGGATAAATTTTTTACATTCACAAATTATGCAAGCTATGGGTAAGTACCTCAGGAACCAGTCCAATATTCTACCTTCAAATTCTATTCGCTTAATTTTTTTAAATGGCTGGAATGTTTATTCCAACTTCTACATCACAAAAAAGTTTTTATTCAGATATTTAGAGTCAGCCCTACCAAAAATAGTGAATGATGAGCCAAATGTAGATCAAATTTTTTCACTCAGAAAGAATTTTTATGAATCAGTTAAAATGAGCTTTTGACATAAATTCATGCTCTCCATAATTTGCGTTTGAAGTAACATGCTGAAACCGAGGGAAACTGCATAGCATATATGAAGGCAACTGAAATGTCCACTAAAGAAAAGTGTCTGTTAGAATAACATACTGTTTAGGTGGTGGATGTTCCATTCATGTGTTTGCTCTGTAGTTATCTTCCCAAAGTGGGAATACATAAGTAAATTAATTTTTTGTTTGTTTTTGTTTTCCTTTTTTATCTTTTTTCTTTTTTTGTTGTTTTTAAATTTAATTGCAGAGTTATTTCTCCTTTTCCCTTAGAATACTGTATGTTCTCTCTAACAGGAATTTATGGTGTTTAGTGTTTTACAGGATAGAGTCCTCCTGGCAAAATACAACAACTGGGATAGTTCTCTGTGGTTCATTACTGATAGTGCAATGAAATACTCTGTTTATTTTAGACATCACAGCACACTTGTCTCTAAAGTATTGCAGCAGCTCAATCTTTGAACTTATCTCTCTCTGTGAAAAGCAGGATTCCTTCTTCTTATGCATGTACTAGTGCTTTATCCAGGGTTGCTAGTGATGTGTCAAGATATGGACTTTCCATTGCTTCCCTTAGGATACTGTTTTACCCCAGCTGGTCTCCCTGGCAAGTAGTTATTGCCTGAGACCCAGGCTGACTGATTTCAAGCTAATACTTTGAATTGTTTCTTCACTATTAAAAAGCTTTCTGGAGATCTCCTGTATGCAACCTGAATGCAAAAATTCGTTTTTTGGGTTGAAAAAGTGTCTTAAGCAGCATCTTGTGTTGAATGCCCCAACATTACTAGGTCAGGAGAGTATGGAAATTCAATGAGTGGTGACTCACATGCCCCTGAGCTCCCATTCTGTCAGCAGTTCCCATTCTTCTGCCTAGCTGATGTAAACAACAATGAATCTGTACTGGGTTACCAAAGGAGAATTTGGCACTGCAGTGTTTTTGTCTTCCTAGATTTAATATTAATTTTTGTTTGCTTTCTTACCTTTTTCTTAGATCTTTTGTTGTGGCTAAAACCCAAGATGCAGCTACCCATCAGTAACTTCCAGGTAGGGCAGCTGCTATTTTACTTACTCTGAGGCACAGAAGCACAAGAAATATAAACACTGAGGATTAGGGAATCACAGACTGCCTCCCACATCCAAGATCCAAGAGCAGGGTCCCAGTTCTACCCCAAGGGAGCACACAAATAAGTAGCATCTCCCTTTCATTATTAGGAAAGGAAATGTGGGCAGCTGAGGATCAGAAACTTAGGGAGCATTGAGTCCCCTCTCCTTCTGCCCCAGGTAGCTCTGGAGCAGCCTCACTGTCTGCCCTGCCCCTGTGGAAGGTCAGAAGCAGCAAATAACATCTTCTAAACTTGCCTATGGTTTTGGACATAAAGAAATCAAAATAATAACTGCTAAGCATTCTGTGTTGTTCTTATGACTGCATGTTTGAGCATATTCAAATAAGAGTATTGCAGTCCTGGCATCACTGCTAAGAAGAGATCAGAGAGGATTACTAAGTATTTTGACATAATAATAGCTAATCATCTGGGCAGACTCAGACTGACCCGATCAGTAGAAAAGATAATGAGATTGCTCTTAAAATAAATAAAGTAATAAGTAATGAAAGAAAGAAAAGGAAAGAAATGAAGAAAGGAAGAAAGAAAGAAAGAACGGAAGAAAGGAAGAAAGAGTTACTCACATGGCCCGTAAAAGAAGACATCAGGATTTGGGAATATATGATGATAACACTCACCACACAAATTAGTTTTTTAGAGAATTCACCAACTATTTCCCTGTAAAATCTGATGAATGTGGGGATCAAACTTGGGAAATTCTTGCTTTTAATGTATGCTGGTGACCAAATAAATCCAGTGATGAGAGAGCCCTGAGCTTGTTTCAGTCTGCCTTTTAGTGCTTGAGCAAAGCAGGAGGTGTGTGTTAAATATTTGTATTGATCACCAGAACTGAACATAATCTGGGCGGTCAGTCCCAGTGCTGGCGAGATCCATTGTCACTCTGCAATGCTGCTGACAGATGTTATTGATTGTGGGTCATATTGTTTATATGTTTCTCTGAAACAGTTAATTTTAGCGCA
>NW_008238464.1:8611753-8628172 GCF_000691975.1 Corvus brachyrhynchos
AAGAGTGTCTTGCTACGCATGGGACAGTCAGAATGAATGGCTTCCTGGAATTTTTAATTACTTTCTGTTTTATTCTCATCAATTAATGAAGGCAGGAGCAGTTTTGCTACTGTCAGAAGACACTTTCAGTGTTGTTTGAAGATGATGACTACAAAAAAGTGAATTAAAACAAATACTTTTGTGGAAAAGGTTATCTTCATGACAGTTTAGACTTTTTTTCCTCCTTGCCCTTCCACAGGGAATGAAATCTCTTTAGTGGTGCACTGCATGGGGCATTTCCTTTGTGATCTGAATGCACTGTAGCAAAAAAAAACATTCCTGCATCCTCGTGCAAGTGAAAACATGCTGATGTTTTCATTATACTACCAAGAAGCTCTAAGCTGACAGAATTGATATTCTCAATTCCTTTTACTATGCTTAGTGTGTCTATTGTCAGTATAGAAAAACATCTTACTTTTTGGTACCTCTATGCCACTGCTGCCTCTTCCCATTACAATTGTATCTGAGCACCTCATGATCTTCAGTATTTGGAGGCTCAAAACCCTCCAGCAAAGTGCCACTATCCCTGACAGAGAAATGAAGCATAAGCTCAGACTGCCAAAGTCCATGTCTTTGTAGGTATGCTTGTCCTGCTGCATTGCTAGGGTGCTTCCTGCCTTGGTTCTGACCTCACTCCTCCAGTCTCTGGGAACTGCTTGGGAGCTTTATGAACACAGTCAGTTATAGCCACTTGATCTGAACGCCACAGTACAGCTCATGGCATGCTTAATTCCTTCCTACAGACATGGTGTCCTGTCACATCCCTCAGACCTCTGCTCACACAAGGATTCAGGTTGCTACTGATGTAAAGGAGTGTGTGGGTAAGTAAAAACTAGTTTAAAGGTGTAACTACTGTCATAAATTGGGACATAACTACTGACACTTGGGACAGTCACTAGTACCATAATGGTGTCTACAGAATTTAAAGGTAATGCAATAAAATTGCTAATACGAAGTCATCTAGGCTACAAAATCTTGTTACTAAATTTCTTGCCCCGAGGAAATGCAAATAAGTGTCCTTCTGCTTACTGAGTTACCTACAGACAGTGCAGGCTGTGGCAATACAGATAGATGGCAGATGCATTTCAATAATGCCTTTGTTCATGCATATGATCGCACCAAAGAAGAGTGGAGACAAATACCTTCTAAAGCAAATAAGAAACCAAGAGGGTTATGTTGCTGTGATTTAGTATGTTTTCTCCAGAACAAAGAGACTTTCTGAAGCTTCAGTGGAGTATCATTTAGACTCCTAAGCTCTCTGGTGGCACTTTGCAGTAGGGGCTTGGCTTCTGTTCATAAAAGTGATTAAGTGGAATGGAAGATATCAGCAGTATAGTGTAAACCTCTTGTGAATAAGATCCAATAAAGCATTTTAGTCCTACTGTGCTGACTTAGTTATGAAGCCCCATATTATTCACAGGGTTTAGTCTTCATAAACTGTCTGTCCTTAGTACAAAGGTTCATTAAAGAGGGATAGCATTAACTCTCTGTTTTGCAGCTGATCCACATAAATAAAATGTAAACAAAGTACTACTAGCCAGAGCTTATTTTCTCAGCTGTATTCTGGTGCTTTTTAATTTTGGAGAAAATTGAACTGAACAGGGAGATTACTAAGGTATTTTTTTATGTGAAATCTATCAAGGTATTTATTAGGACTAAACAAAGTACATATTCTTTTCTAAAGTTCTGAACTCTCATCTTTCTTAGGTGTTTTACACTTATATGAAGTTTTTTCAATGCTGTTAAACATAATAATCTCAAAATTACTTAAACAAGTTAGGAGTGTGGAGGTATAATAATTCTTTCATTTTTGCAGATGGGGCAATTGATGGATATGTGTTAAGTGGACTTAAATTAGCCAATGTGTTGGTGATGAATTCCATGTTCTCAGGGTTTGGTCCTGTTTTCTTAGTGATAGTAGTATCTATACTGATTGAAAAGACACCAATTCAACAAATTAAATGGTCCAACTCACAAAAAGGGAGTAGTTAAATTATTTGTTTATAATAAATATAAATTATATAAATATATTTATATTTATTTATAATAAATATAAATTATATAAATATATTTATTTAAATTATAAGTTCCAAGCTGTAGCTCCCCCTACTCCAAACTCTCACTGAAATCTGCCCCTTCTCAAAACGGGGTTCGATAACTCCTACATGTCTCCTTCCACCTGCTTTGCTGTAACTACTTCACAAACTACCTGTGGGAGCCAAAGAACTGTTTTTATTAGTCATGCCTCTTGGTCATTTACTATGTTTACTGATATAGATCCCTGCTGGGTCTTAGCTCGTGCACTAGAAAGATAGCTCGTGTAAGGATGTAAGGAACAAGCTGTGCTGGGACAGCCCACAGGGCTCTGAGAGGCTCCCCACCCTGTCTCTGACATGAGTCAGTACCTGGTGATGAGGGGAGGGTATAAGGACAAGCAGAGTGTGGTGAATGCTCCTTACCTTTACGCCTTCTGATGGCAGCAGGCTCAGGTCTACCTGGCACAAAGGTGGTAGCTTGCCTCTTGGTAGCTCACAATAGATTTTCCTTCTGTAAGGCTGCAAAGTTAGCTTTAAAGATATGTATGTTTTTGGCTTTCTACCATCGTGCAACAGCCAAAAGGCCCATAATTTAATTATGTGCCACATGAAAGAAATCCAAAAACCAAAAAAACAACTGACTTGTTTTGAAGAAAAAATAGATTCGGTACTACAACAATGTAACAATTCATACAACAATTCTTCAATCCTCCCTGAAACTCTCATCTCCCAAGACTCCTGTCATACTCTTCTGCTCCCTTCCCAGTATGAGAGGCCATGGACAACTTATGTCCCTGTTGTAGAGCAGCCTTTCCACACCCTTGCCAGACCCTGTGTTCATTCTTCCAGCTTTTCCTGGGGCACTTCATTTCTCAGAGAGGTGGCTTGGAATTGCATGGAACTTCCAAAATGCAGTGAAGTCGTGGATTTATGCTATTGATTATGGAGGACATAGGGATTTTTTGTAGGTGGAAATTAATATTCAGGTACAGATTTACCTGATGACATGTCTGCAACCCCTTTATTTTCACTTATTACCCAGCCATCGGCTGTAGCACTTTCTGGTGTGGCCTTTTTTCTTGTGTCAAATAATATGGACAACGAATCAAAGACACAACTGTCTGGATCTGGCCCCAGTAGGGTTCAGTTGATAGTCTGTGTTGACATTTCCTAAAGGAGGACAAACTGCTCTTGCTGCTGACCCAGGTCAAAGATTTCTGGTAAAACAGAATGAACTCAGCACAGATGGCAATTCGCCCCATTTTTTGCCTTCCAACAGGATGGATTTTTTCTCCCCCATGCCCTCAAAAACAAAGCCAAAACAGTAGCTTTTGAAGGACACCTAAGAAATAGAGACTTCCTGCTACCTGGTCCTGATCTAACGGTCTGCCCTACACTGAGTAGAGATAATCCAAGGAGGCTGCATGTGAAGTAGTTTTATCCAATGCCACCACAGGTGCACAGAATTCATATGGCTCCCAGTTTTTTTGGAAAACCTGTCAGAATTGGGATCATTAACTGATTTTTTTTTTTTTCCATATCACATCATCTGACATTGTTAGATGGTACTGTGTTTCTAAACATGTCTGTGAAATCTCTGGGTCTCACAAATTCATCAGTTTCGGAAGGAGCTTTTTCTTTTCCTTCTGGTGCTGATTTTTGCAGTGTATCAAGAAGCATGAAATACTGAAAAGGCAGAAAGAAATATGCCATTGCAGATCACACTATTGCATTAATTCTCAAGAAAGTGCTCTAATTCAACTGTGTAGTTTTTAATTGTATTTACAGATATTTCCTGATACATATTTCGTTATTGTAAAGGCTTCAATAATATGAATAGAGTATTCTGTGACTAACGAATCAAGACGTGAAATATATGAGAGAAAACACAAAGGGTGCCAAAAGTACTGAACAAATCACTTTTTTCTTTATTGTGATTTACAAAGCAAGCATATAAGTTGCTTTACTACAGAAGCTCAGCAGCTTCATTCAGCACTTTGATGTGTTCAGGCTAATCTGCTATTCTGCTCTAAAAATTTGATGTGATGTCAGAAGCAGATGTAACTCTCAGTTAATTAATATAGGTGAACATGAATAACATTTTTTTTCCTGCACTGAGTGAAGTTACTGAAAATAGGTGTCTCTGCAGGTTGAAGCAAATAGTAAGTGCCTGATAAAACAGACTAAAGGTAAAAATGCAGCCAGGAGCTAAATCTCTCTGCAGGGTGTTTCTGGGGCTTCTACCATTCTTATTTCCTCCTTGATAGGGCTTAGAAATTCTTAGCAATTTCCAGCTCTCAATGTAAGTCGCATAAAGCTATTAATGTACACTCTGATAAGAGGACCAAAACAATTGTACCAGGGGAATAACACAGCATGCCTTCTAGAGTGCAGAGTAAGTGCAGCCTTCACATATTAGATTTATCAGGACACAGTGAGGTATCGAATAGCAACACATTCTTGCTCTTTGTCTCTCTTATGTGCATGTTCTCATACACAAATACCTACAAAAGACTCCTCAAAGTTTCCATTGACCAGACAATGCTTGTGAGAGTGAAATAGCTCTTGGTAGCATTTTTAGGGGCCAGCTTACCATGGCTTTCTCCACAGAACAGGATAGATCATTTCTACAGTTACTGAAACCTTGTTTTGATTTGATACTTTATTTAAATTTACATCTGTGTCATTACACCCCAACATTACTCTGCTGAAAAAAAGGGAAAAAAAAGGGACATAGGAAGAGGAGAATAATAGATTCAAAGGGAGAAAACCATAGTCCTTTCTCCTGTACCATTTACCTTCGTTCTTTTACTGGTCTTATGTGACCAAGTGCTGGGTCCTGCATTTGGGTCACATCAGTTCCATGCATCACTACAGCCTTGGGAAAAAGTGACTGGAAAGCTGCCTGGCAGAAAAGGACCTGGGGGTGAACTTGAGCTGGCAGTATGGCCAAGAAAGTTAGGTGCCAAGAAGGCCAATGGCATCCTGGCCTGTGTCAGCAATAGTGTGGCCAGCAGGACCAGGGCAGGGATTTTCCCCCTGTACTCAGCACTAGTGAGGCCACACCTCAAATTCTGTGTCTAGTTCTGGGCCCTGCACTATAAGAAAGACATTGAGGTGGTGGAGTGTGTCCAGAGAAGGGCAACGGAGCTGGTGGAGGGTCTGGAGCACAAGTCCTGTGAGGAGCAGCTGAGGGAGATGAGGTTGCCTGGTCTGGACAAAAGGAGGCTCAGAAGACCTTATCACTCTTCACAACTCCCTGAAAGGAGGCTGTAGAAGTGTGAGGGTTGGTCTTTTCTCACATATAATAAGCAGTTGAGGACAAAAAGAAATGGCCTCAAGTTGCACCACGGCAGGTTTAGGTTGGGTATTAGGAATATTTTTTTCACTGAAAGGTTTGTCAAAACCTCTGGAACAGGCTGCCCAGGGAAGTGGTGGAGTCACCACTCCTGGAGGTATTTAGAAGTCGTGTAGATCTGGTTCTTAGGGACATGGTTTATGGGAACCTTTGCAGTACTGGGTTAGTGGATGAACTTGATCTTAAAGTTCTTTTCCAACCTAAATGATTCTGTCATTCTGTGATTCTATAGTCTGGATTGTGACAAGAGTTTTTCTACTTTCCCTTCTGCCAGTGTTCCACTGTTCCAAATATTCCTCAATATCTCTTTCAATCAACATCTTTCTTTAGAGTTTTGATTGCTTTCCTTGGGCTTTGGCTGCTGTGTATGTTTTCAGAGCCAAGAGATGCATTCCTTTGAGTTTCCTCCTAACAAACCAGAAGAGTTTATACAGCCTGTGATGAGGAAACCTGGGATGATAGTAATTGTACTGAAGCTTTCTTGATGTTCTCCACCTCCAGATAGAAGGCATTAATACAGCTGCTCTCCTGTTTTAAGCAAGGCAACAGCCAGAAAACCACCTGTGGCAGCAATATCTGACAGATACAGCTCTACCAGGAAAAGTCAAAAAGACTGAGCATACACAAAATGATCCTGGCTAACTTGCTCTGACCCCAGGCCTGAGGTGTACTCTTCCTCTGTAAAATTTGCTACTACCTTGGTTCAGGGTAATTACAAGGGATATCCCCTTCTAGCTGGCAGGGAATTGTAGATTGGCAATGGCTAAAAACTCCCAAACCTGAGTGTTTTGGTGGTGACCCTGTTGGTGGGGTTCAGCCCATCTTTGCTGGGACAGGGAGACTGTTGTCTTTGTATGCAGAATGTGCCCGGCTACGCATGACAGACTTCATGCAGAACAGTTTAACCAGACATCTAATCTCGCCTGGAGGGAAGAGTGTTTTTTACAGTGTGTATTCAATCTTTTATTCATTTAGCTCTGTGTTTCTGCACTAGTGGGTAGGAATAATTCTCTATATTCTATTCTTTGAATAATACTAGAAATGCTGTCACCCGAGTTTATCATGTCCCTTGTTACTCTATGAACATTAAAAATTTCAAAACCAGACATGCCACTTGTAACAATTTGGATATGTATGTCCAGACAGGCCACTGAACATGCACTACTACATTGTGGAAGGTAATTCTTAATTTGTATTCTATTTATTAATGATTTCTAGAACTTTTAATTTTTTATTTTTGTGGGAATTATGGCAAGTTATAATTCCAAAAAAAAAGATAGCACTAACATTTCTCACATATGATGCCTGATGTGACCTCATAAATCTTTGTACCTCAGTAGTGATAACAGTTCTCCAGGTGTAAGTCTTCAGACTAGTGGTGACCTAAGCAAGCACAAGAAGTGGGTATATTATTTTTTCCAGACTAAGTATCTCTGGAGCCCTTTTGGCTCAGGATTTGTGGGAAGGTTGATCAGCTTCACCACATGTGGAGATGCACCACATTGACATAACTCTCCCTTCTACCTACAAACTCAAACTGCAATCTCTGCCTCCAAACTCAAACTTTCTCAGCATTTGTGAAGCTGGGATAAGGCTTGGGTTTTGTTTCTGTTTGAGACTTCAGAGGTTTTTCATCCTTTCCTTTGAACTCTGCTGACCCCATTGGTTCAAAGTGGACACCTCGAGCATGAAAGCTTTAAAATTCTAATTAAACTGGCAAGTAAAGAGATGTGAAAAATTTCAGCAAGACTGAAAGGCAGAGATTGATAAAACATGGATTTAGTTTGTAATTTAAAAGGCCGGTTCTGTTAGGATTAAAAACTGAACCAACTTCCTGCTCCCTCAGACTTTGTGCTTCCACTTACTTGGTTTAGGACCAAGATAACTAAACAGAAGAAAGAAAATTTTGTGCAATCCTCATTCAGGTGAACACAAACCTGTTCCTACTTATCTTACTTGCTCAGCATCTTGTCGTGGCATGCTCACGATTACTTGACCATCCTGGAGACTGGGAAAGACCATTTCTTTCTTCTATCTGATGGAGGCAGTCATGCAAACAATTCCTCTCACCCAAACCAGGAGTTGTTTTCTTGAGCATCATGGCTCAAGGCAGACCCACCCTACTTCCTCCCATAGAGCAGCTTGGCTACATTGTTAAACTGTACACAGGTTAAATTATAGGTTAAAATCCTGAACGTCTTAATGGGCCACGAAAGCAGGGTTTCAAGATGCAACCTCACTTCCTAGTGGGAGAGAATGGGGCGAGGAAGGGCACACTTAGTCTCCCATTTCATGCTCCAAGGCTCTCACTTTTTGGGATGGCAAGAAGCAGGCAGAGGCACTTGCCCTCCAGGCTTCCAGAGCCTTCTGCCTTGCACACCGCGCTGACAGACAGAGGCTGTGGGCAGCTCTCATTCTGAGATGTAAGTCTCAAATGAATGTTTTCATTTATTTTGGTGGGTAGCCTAATGATGTAAGTAAAAGCTGTCTGCCTCAGAACCACCATTTTCAAAACATGCTTCAGTATTTCACATGACGTTTCAGATTTTCATGTGACACACATGAAAGTTATCTCTGAATCCATGGCTGCTCTCACTTACCAAAGCCACTAAATCTGCTTAGTTTACATGAAAAGTGTAACCCTCAAAATCCCCTTAGATGAAATCTTCATGACACGTTGTGATTCCCTCAAGACCTTCCAGAAGGCGCTGGACATCGCAGCAACCCAGTCCAGATCATAGAATCATAGAATGGGTTAGAAGGACCTTAAAGATCATCTGGTTCCAAGCCCCTCCTGTGGGCAGGGACATCTTCCACTAGACCCGGTTTCTCAGAGTAGCATCACGTATTTTGAGCTGGCATCAGTGAATAATCTTATTACGTCTTCTGATCTGTGATAACCAAGTGCCACCAAACTACATTTCCCTTTTTGTTTTTGTCTTTTTTGTCTTTCCTAGACATGACTTTGAAAAAGAAAAGCTGCATTTTGCTCAAGACTGTAATCTTTGGACCCTGAATGAAGGCAGTTGCTGATTCCCCATGAGAAACCCTGGGTGGCTGGTGCTTTTGGTCTGCTGAACAGTTTGAAACCCTGGGTTAGTGCTTGGTTCTAACACCATTGCATTTAATCTCTGTTTTCAGAGCATGCTAGTGCTAAGGGCACAGTATTTGCTTCTGCTGACTACAGTTAATAGAGACTCAGCACAGAAATCTTATGTGCTGCTAATTGCTGTAGCCCCCCTATCTGATGCTATATATCATGCTCCTTAGTCTCAAAGGAATTTGCATTTGTCTTCCTTGCCTTTTTTTAGAGGTGGCTTGAGACCTTCCAGAAAATTGCATTTTATGTGACTTATTTCCACAGATGCACATTCCAGTCTGGCTCTGATTTATTTGCTACAGGATATCAGCAAATCTGAAAGTGCCTAGCCAAGTCTTCATGACAGAATTGTACAGGGTGGGAAAACAAAGTGCACCTCAGTGGTAGTGAGTGAGGAGCATGTCTGGAGAATTAGTGGGGTTCCTGAAAGCAAATTTTGATTTAGTTGCTTGGTTCTGCCACAGTGTACATCAAAACCCTCTTTCCGTGATGAGGTGGCTCCCACCTGGGTTTCCTTCCCCTGAGTGCAGACTGGTGTCACTATGAGGTGGGTATTATTCGGTTGCAAGGTCAGGGCACAGCCAAGGCAAGTCCCTGCACCTGGGGACACAGAGGCTGCTCTGTGTCTAGACAGTAAAGCTGAATAAGGCTGCACATTTACCTTGGAGGAAGACTATCTACCTTTGTCAGCTGTGTGAAGTCATAGAGTCATAGAATAGTTGAGGTTGGAAGGGACCTTTAAAGACTATCTAGTCTAAGCCCCCTGCAATAAGCAGGGACATCTTCAACTGGGACAGGTTCTCAGAGCACCATCCATCCCGACTTTGAATGTTACCAGGAACGGGACGTGTATTATCTCTCTGGGAAACCTGTTCCAGTCTTTCACCATCCTCACTGTAAAAAAGTGTTAGCCTAGAAGGAGTGTGTTTAAACAGGACAGAGGAATATGTGCCATTGTCCTCCTGCATTTTGTGACACTGTTTTTTATTTCCTAGGGGCAGGCACCCTACAGAACAGCAGACAGCTGTGTAAGCAACTGAAATCTCAGCTTTCCGCAGCAAGAAAGGGACAGGTTTCCTACTCTCAGGAAAATGTCTGGTTTTGTTTTTCTGAATTATTTTGATGTTAGTGTCCAGAAAGCAGAGGCTTATAGTCTGGTTTTACCCTTTCTTGCTGGAAGTCAGCCCCTCCTTTGTCTACTCTGCCTTGGATCTCACTTTCTGGAATACAGCATGGCTCAGCTTTCCATTTCCAAAGAAGGACCAGTGTGCTCTGAGTCCTGCTACAACACCCTGCTGGAACCTGGGCCCCCTGGAAGGGAAAATTTCAATCTCCCCCAGAGCTAAAGAGCACGCCTACTACAATAACCCTTACCATCTACTGCTTGCATTTAGTACCCTGACCTGCTAATTGTCATCATGACCCGATTTTTCCCTCCTACACCCTTCACTGACTTGATTAAATCTGATGAGCAGTGAGCTTCTGAGGCACATGGTGGAGTTTTTGGAGGATTCTGTTTAGAAAGAGGTAGAGAAAATACTTGGTTTTGTAGTCTGGCTTGGGGTTTTTGGTGTCACAGGTACAGTGGCTCAGGAGACCTTTCAGAATAACCATCTGATGTAAGATCAGTTGAACAACATCACCAGGGCATTGTAAAATCAGATCTCATGCTGTTAAGACTTCTACCAGTCAACATTTTAGGTCTGCAAGTACTCGTTCCTTTTCATTTAAAAAGCAATTGGTGCCTCTGGCCATTGCAAAGTTGGTCACCACAAACCAGCATCTCTAACAGCTCTTGTTATCAGACGTTGAATTTGTAGTTGATGATCTTGATGATCCTGATCCTAGCTCTCCACCACATGCATATTTAAAGTGTGTATTAAATATACATGCATTAAATAACTTTACATCCTGGGTATTACATTAATTCTTATTTAAAAAAATCTTCCTCTCAAAACTCTAACCACTGCTCTTTTTAGGGGTGCATGAATGATATGCAGAGCGATATGTGCCTGTACTAGGGAGGAGGCAGAGACACTGACCTACTTATTTAAAAGGAACAGATCTGAGTGCTCAAGAGCAGGACTCAGAGGTCCCATTGTTCCTCCTTACAACCAGCAGCAAGAAGCTGGTGGTTAACAGTGAGAGTTTGAATCTCCCTTTGGTGCTCCTCAGAAGCACTTGCTGATCCTTCCTTGGCTCTATGGAAAGTTTAAGATCCTGGTGTCCTGCTGCCCAAAGAGCAGGTGAAGCAATACCTGGGTGGGCAGCACAGTCAGGCTTGTTGAGCTGCCAAGATGTGCCCCTGTTAATGTGCCTAAAGGCTTCAGCCTAAGGCATTTCCCTAGGAAACGAGGGATGTGAATGGGTGCCTCCTACTTCAAAGTACTTCAAAGTAAGTTGGGTGCTGTGACTGCAACTTATTTAGGAGCTTTAAAAAAATCCAGTTAAATAATTTAAGTACTCCGAATTTTTAACTGCTAGTCTGGAGCAAGGTTGTACGGGTATTACAACAGAGTTCAAAATCCCTCTTTTTATCCAGTTTTTCACTTGTGTGAGTGTCTATGCATGTTCAGACTCCAGAGAAAACTCAAACTGAACTGACCCCAATTATCTGCTGTTTGAAGCACAAAGTTACTAATTTTTGAAATAGTATTATAGTTTTATCAGAGTCTCTTTACAGTCTATGGCAAGAAAAGGCATCAATAAATTAAATTTGCATCATATATTATTTCTGAGGGACATCACAATACTCTTATCATCTTCAAATACTATAGTTTGTCTGAAAATTACGGGTTTTTTTCTTTAAATTTCAATTAAAAATGGTCTTTAGATCAAAAGCTCATTGTCATTTAGTAACAAGCTCTCCCAAGTATAAAACTTGATGCTAGTGCTCATTGCACAATTTAAATATTCTAGGATCATCTTTATCATCATATTTTTTCTGTAATAGTGATAAAGTATAACTGGTACAGTTACCTGTATCAAGATCAATATATTTAGCACAGGGGTCTTGGTTTTTCTTAAGAGCAGGGCATAGTAGTCCTACAAAATTCCTTGAAAATTAACATCCAGAGGGTTTTTTTTTTGGTTTTTTTTTTTTTTTTTGTTGTTTTTTTTTTTTTTTTTTTTTTTTGTTGTTGTTGTTGTTGTTGTTGTTGTTATTTTTTTTTAATGAGGGTTTTGGAGGCTGGAAATGCAGGAGTTAACTAGTTTGAATTTTGAATGAAGTCTAATAAGCCATCCGATGTAAAGTAAACAACGGTCTGAGTTACATTGCTTTTGTTTTTATTAGCTGACCTTGCAAGCTAATAAATTCATCCTGTATTTTTCTGCTACTGCCAGTTTTCAGCATACAGGAAACTAATCTTGTACAATAACTATCTTCCTGTAGTCAGTTCTTAAATGGAGCCAAATGGATTGGTGGCGGAAGAACTCCCCAGCAGTTCCTGTGAAACAGTGCTGAGCACAGCAAGACCTGACAGAGGCTGCTTGCTATTATTGACTTTGACAATGTAATTATGTTCTCATTTACCTCCCTAGCACTTAAGAAAAAAAAATCCCCCCAGTACAAAGGCTGCAACGATTTTAATGTCAAATTAGTTGTGAAATAGGTATTTGTAACATGCTAAATATACAGCAATTCCTCTAATTTTTTTTGAGAGGGTAAAATACGTTGCAGTGGCCATTATAGCACAAAGGTCTTTCATATGTATCTGGCTGCTGCAGCAACACTTTGTTCCAGACACAAAGGCTCATGCTCACTAGTAACTTAATAAAGGGTCTGTATTCTGATTAGAAACTCATGTGTGCTCTTCAGCATTAAAGACAGACTACCATTAATATAGTATACTATAGTATAATACAGTATACTACAAATGAATCTAGGATTGCTTTTTTAGGGGCTGAGCTGTTTCTTTCAATTTTAGAGATGCCCACAGATGTTTTGCATACTTAGGAAAGGTTTCATCTTGCATGCACCAAGATCACTTGCAAGAGCTGCTGAAGATTTCACTGTTGCAAGGCCAAATGCATGAAGAGATCCCCAGTATGTTGTGGCACCCTGGATGTGTGCAGGTGGAGGGCATCTGAGTGTACAACATTGATATCCTCACTTTGCCCACCTGGGGGAAAAAACCTCTGAAAGGGAGGTCTCTGATTCAGTTGAGTGAGGTAAATGTCTGGACAACATGAAAATTAATGTGGAAAAGCTTTGGTTGTTTTGATCTGTCATGAAGTGCTTTTACAGTGACTGTCCAGCTGAACAAACTATTTGAATGACATCTTTGAAAAAAATGTTTGATTATATAGTTTCCCCTTCTAGTTCTTGGTTATGCCTGACTCCTACTTCATTTGCCCTCTCAGAAAAGGTTAAACACCAAGTATGGCTCACATATTGCTCTCCAGGGAAAAAGACCGTGATAGCTTCCGAGCTGTGTCTGTCATTATTGTAAAGCATTTATGAGAAATCACATAAGCTATTACACTCAAATGGATACATTTCTCTGCAACAACTTTTATTTGGGCTCTGTACCAGCTGTAGCTGTGAGTACAGCTGGGTGGAGAGAAAGGGACAGAAAAGTGAAATGAGTTTCTCTGTTCTTGCGGAGTCTTTTTCTAATTTGTGATTTTTTAAAAAATTTAAAAAATATAACTGAAACCTGAACTTAACTCCTGGAGTTCAGTATTCCATTTCAAATGATAAGAAAATGTGTTTTATACACACAGATCTTGGGTAAAGGTTTTTGGATCTGTTAGGTATAACAGTTCATTTAAGAGAAATGAGCAATTTGGATAGAGGTCTTCTTGATTAGTGACTTAATGACATTTGTTACTTTGTATAATGGGATATCCTCTTAAAAATTCTGCACACGAACTGCTGCTGGAGTGGCTCTGGAAGTGAGATACTTAATGATGGTCAGGAAAACAGGCTGTAGATAAAACTGAAACATACACTGTTAATTTAATTCAAATATGGAAATGCTTGCTGTTAAGTAATGGTTTCTAGTATACATCACTGGCTTAATCTTCACCCTTTAGCCTTCATAACTGAAGATCTTTAAGGTCCCGGAGCAAGGGTCTTAAATGTATATCCTTTGCTTTGCAATCAGGGTAGCCTGAATCCACACTCTGGCACTAATGGCATCATAACTCAACCCCCCCACAGCCCAGTTTGCCCACATATCATGTCCATCCTGACTGAGACAGGGGCTCTGTAGAAGATGATACGTGATCCTGTAGTTAAAGATATTGCAAAAACTCAGACTGCAAAAGTAATGTCTGTTCCGTTCTTTCTCAGTCTTTGAATAGACTTTGCAAGGTTAATATTCTTTAAAAAGTGTAAGATTTGGGTTGGTTGGGGTTTTTTTGAACATAAAAATAAGCAGATAAAACACCCACAGGAAAAAACAGCCCCTTTCTCAGAATAATACTGGATTCTGATCCGGGATCTATTAAGCAGGGTCCAGACTGCTGGCTCTTTAAGTTGCATCATCTAATAAAAGAGCCTGCAGCAATTTTGAGACCTTAATGGCTGTTTAGGCAGCTGGTTAGACCAGCATGGAAAGGGGCAGTGTGCTTTGCCATCCGTTGCACAGACATGTCCTCTGGGCTCAGCTTCTCATTTTGAAAATGAACAGTCCACAGGCAATCCTCCTTATGCAAACACCATGTCTCTGTCCCTGTTCTCCTACCCAGTGGTCATTTAACATGGCTCCCATTCTCACTTTCCTTCTTCCACTCTTCCTCCCTGCCTCTCTTCCCAGCTCCAGCTCACATCTCCAGGTGCAGCCCTTCCCCTGGTCTGAGACTCCCTCTTGCTTCTCATCTGCCTGTCATCCATCACCATCTTCCCCCATGCTTGCAGACCACCAAGAGAAGAAGGAATGGGGGGCTCACTCTGTATCAGAGACTGCCTCTTGCAGCTGAGCACAGCAACACTCCTTGTGGGTGGAAGTCTCGTAGTGATCCCAGAGGTAACATTGCTTCATGAAAAAGTTCAAACAGTTTGATCATGTGGAAGACCTGTAGTGAAAAACTCAATGAAAATGGACGCTTCTGTCCATCCAAAGCTGCTGAACTCCATCAGAATCCTTGTCAACTCAGTGCAGCCCTCATAAAATCAAAACTTCCCATTTTTTTTTATGACACTGAAAGTTTTCTTGGTGGTAGAAAAAGACAGCAGAACAACTCAACTCAAATGTGTTTCAAGCCTTCACTCTGAAGTACATGAAAGAAACTAGAGACTGACAGTAAAATGACTAAAAAATATTTTCTAAGTAAGGAAAAGTATGTGCTTCCATGATTTTGTTCTTGGAAACTGTCAAATCCTCAGCAGAAAAGTGCCCCAATACCTTCATGGGACAAATGGATAACATATAGCTGAAAAATAAAAATCATAATACTCTATATCTGAATGACTCATTTAGTAATTCACTGTAAACATTATCTTGTAATGGGTATTTTGTTATTTATACTAGACTTAATTAGTATTCCCTTTCTGTCTATGATATTTAAAGAACACTGTTACGAGTGGGTACATTTGCACATGGGTACAGGAGCCGTATCATTGCACCTGTCAGATTTATTGTACACATGTTCAAGATGTTGTCTATTTTCCCCAAACCTTTAAGACACACGTTTACTTGTTCTTTTGTACAATTCTGTCTTCATAGCGCGCTGCACTTTCCCTCTATACTTTTCAAACCCTGAAATGTCTTGTTTAATCTGAATAGACAAGAACAGAACACTGTGTTCTAAGTGGAACCCTACCAGGGAAATGTATTATTCTCATCATTATCACTGTCTTAGACACAGAGAAAACCTGCTGCGAGTGCTATTCTAGGGGCTTATTTAACTTCTTAGAGTCAGGAACAGAGAGGCACTCCCTTTCCTGTCTATCAAACCAGGTTCTGTCTCTGTTTCATCTGAAACCACATCTGGGTGCTCAAATTTCTAATCCTTTATTTTCAAAGGAATAACACTTCAATTATCTGCTGGTTTGAGTCAATTTTGTTAGCTCAAATAAACAGTTTTGCAGTCCTATAGGAAGATTTCCTCTAGGATTTCTGAATTTCTTAAGCAAACCTGTGTCTAGTTTGACTATAAACATGATCCAACTTCTGATTATTCATTAAATAATTTACATGGAGTCTGAAACTGACTAATATTTATGCCAGTGTGATATTTATTGCTCCAAATAGCACCTAATTTATTCATAGCCATCGATGGCAAATAATTTAATTCTATTAACTTTCCTTATTTTATTGTGTTTACATCACACAACTTTAAAACTTTTAGCTCCTCAAAGACCATCAAACACAGGGAACTTTATGGAAAACAGTCAAAAGGCTATGTATAACAGTGAGTAAAGAATAACTAAGAAGTTCTGAGACTCTGTACTAATGATTTCAGGTATTTAGCTAAATATTTTGGACTGAAACTTTTTCTATTTTTTTTACTTTTTTTTGGCACCAGTGCAGAAAAAAAAAAACAAACCAACCTGAAGTGCTTCCATTCCAGTTAGTTGCATTTTAGCTTCCTTTTGCTGAGTTGTACATGATTCAGCAAAATGCAGATAATCTGGCCTCTGTATTTTTCCAATTGACCCTAATTTGCAGGTACTGTGGCAGAACAGATCCGTGTTTCTTCCTCTGTGCAGCTGAAAACAAATCTTTCTTTGAATGCTGAAAGCTGACTCTCTCACTTTCAGACTCCTGAGACCTACTGTGAACTTAGCAGTCTGTGGTGGGGAACTGATCTGTCACAACACATGAGGATAAGCCCCATCTGTGCTCCCTGAAGCCATCAGTTAGGGAGTTGAGTTGCTTTAAGTTAGTATGTTTCTGCTTCCCTACTCTGAGAGTTGTCCAAGATACTGAACAATG
>NW_008238464.1:8628197-8651971 GCF_000691975.1 Corvus brachyrhynchos
AGAGAGAGCATGCACCTTTTTATGGTTCTCTCTCTGATTTGCGGCTACATTTAGCAAGTTTGCATTTCACACGTGCTCTCTGACGATGCATCCTGTCCTGTCCTGCACTACCCTTGTCTTCTGCTTCCCAGCTTGATGTAAACTGGGAAGAGTGTGAATTTTCTGTATCTCACAAAGGAAGGCATAGAAAGGTTGGTTGAGCATTTGAAGGCTTGTTGTCCCGTACTAGGTCAGGCCATTATGGTCAGAGATAAAATGTTGGCACTCTGAGTGATAAAACTTCCACTTAAGGATCATTTTCTCTCCTAATTTAGGCTGTCTTCTTATTTGGTCTCTTACTCTCTGTTGATGCCTGCAAGGAAAGGTGACAGCAATATTTTTTGAAGTTCAGTTCAGTTTCAGATGGGATCTGCAAAATCTCCTTTAGCTACTACAGTACCAAAGCAAAATTCCAATAACACAAAAATTGAGGAAATGCCATTGAAATACATGACAAGCGACAAAATCCTGGGCACAGGCCACATAGTAGCTTCAGATTGGGTGTCATGGTTAACAAAATGTTACCTGTGGGTTATACAGAAGATTAGAATGAAGAAAATGCATGTAAGCGCACAGGAGTTTTTATTAATGTTTAGCTGAACTGCACTTACTCTCCAAGACATCACAACACTTTCTAGAAACACAACAATATTCCCTTCAGTGTTGAGCACTGATGCGAATGTATGATAAGGTGTTACGACTTTCTGGAATCACTGCAGTGATTCTGAATTATTCATGAAATTAAAATTCCAAACTAATTCACAGCATCAAAGAGTTCTGGCAAGTGGCATATAATGCTGGAAACAAAAATGTACACTACATATTGATCAAGAAAAACTCTCTTATCCCTTAAATCACCGGACCCATGCTGTTTTCCTCACCCTCAAGCATGCTGGTACTTTAAGTCTTTCGAAGGGATTTTTTTTTCAGGATTTAGATACTGTGATTCTGTGCTGTGAATAGGTTACATTATAAATGGCTCAGAAATTAGCAAACAAAAACTCTTGGGGGGAAAAATGTAGCCAGTAGAGATGCACAACTGTGTTTATATTTTTTTTCTACAAATAAAGAATAGATACAATGTTTTTCATTATTTTTGTAGTAAAAAAAGTATTAGTAGGTGCCATATAGGAGTAGGGCAGTTGTGAACAGTCTGATCAGTAAAAACCCGTATTTTTCAGGCAAGTACTTGCTTAGATTCAGTTTCAAAACTCTCAAGAATGCTGGCATTTGTCTCAGATTGCGAATGAATTTCACTTTTGCATGGTTTGCCTCCAAAACATGGATGATTTCCAGTGAAGGGGGGTCAGCTCTCACGTTAAATCATTATGACTGATATTTTGACTTTGCAGGGATTTCCAGGCAGTTTGCTGTTTTGTGAATGTTTGCTCAAATATGAAAATCCCGAAAGGTGAAAAACAAACCTGGGAAAATGTTACGAAAACTATTCAAATATTTACACAGACCCACTCTCCTCAAGGATACATACACTGACACTTTCAGTCCCTTCTGGATAATAAATAATACATATTCTGGATCTGTTCTGCACCTGTCTTGCTCAAGGGTGTTATCAACTCCTGGAAAAATCAGTGGAGGAATATCATTGTAAAACTGGAACTCTGCAGTAGGGAATTAGGTTCACTTTTTGTCTAACATGTGAAAGTAAGGTATACAGACGTGTTTCTATGATACCAGATCTTTTTATTCTTTATGGAAAAATGAACCACCATTATTCTAATTAAAATAGCCCTTGCATTTAGACAATTACCCCATTCCCTATTTTTCTCACCTCCTCAGGAGCATAAACACAGATTCTGAAATCACCCTTTTACAGCTCAGTATACTCTTTCATTTTCATATTTCTTCTTTCTCCCTTTTTCTCCAGAAAGAGGCGCTTCTCTGGAGTAGTACTTGCTTATTCCACATTAGGACACTGGAAAAATGAAGAAAAACGGTACCTGATTTGATGACAATGTCCTCATCAAAAGTCAGATCTCTAGAAAGAGCTTCAGAAAGCAAATACCAGTTCTTGAACCTTCAAGATATGCTCTTTCAAATGTCTTTTTACAGTGAAGTGCTCAGTTTTGAGTAGAGATGGGAAAAAAAAAATCCACAATGTACCAACTGGTAAAAAAGAGAGGAACTCAGGAGTCACAGATAACAATGCACAGCTGCCAACTATTTCCCCTACTTCCCAGCAACCCTTTCTTTTTTTTTAATATAACACGTTAATGAATTCCCATGTGCTTTGACCTGGTGCATCTTGGAAGTCCCAGAATTCTGAGAGTTGTTCATTCAGTCCCATCTGGGCCAGAGACTGTAGGCTGTGGATGCTGGTATGTTAAAAGAAATTTAGATATGGAAGCACCTCTGGATTTAGGCACAGTTTGTAAATAGAGGAAGGAAAGGCAAAATGAGTATTAGGAAAGATCAGGACCTCTGATAACATGCTTGTTATGAGGAAATGGAGACTTTTTTAGCAGATGCTGCCATCTGCAAAGCAGAGTGCTGTGATAGAGACATGGGGACTGTGGTCAGCACCCTGTGCAAAATGCCTGGCTTCAACAATCTGCCCTCAGCTTTCTCAGTGTTTATTCAATATGGGGAGGTAACAGAAGAGAATTTATCAGGACAGTTAAAAGCCACATCCCCAGCTACTACAAAGATGCAGAAATATTGCATACAGGCAATCACACACAACCCAGAATAGACTTCTTCTTGCAGCTCATTTCCCATGGCTTTTTAGTCATCTCCTTTTGTTCTTGTTTTCTAGAAGACAGTTATAACACAGCAGCTCTCACCTTTCTCTTCAACAGGGAACCACTGGACAAAGGCTACCTGGTCCCTATTTTTCATATAGTGTGAATATGAAAATTCAAATATCTGTAAAAACTGCTGCAAAGAAAATCTTTGAGCATTTTTATGTGCTATTTCACAGTACGACTGCAAGGAAAACTACTTCTGTTAAGCATTCAGACTATTTTGGGGAGAGCTGAAAGCCTCGTTTGAATCTTTTTACGTTTTCTTGGCAACAAATATCTCCCTGCAGGAAGACAACTTACATGTCTACGTATGCAGTTACTGCCTTGCTGCTTCCCAACTATTTCATCTACCTAAAATCAACAGAATTTCCCAAGTGCTTAATCTACTCTGGGAGAATTAATATGGAGATTGACACATCTGGAGTCAATAGAAATGAAAACTGCCATGACAGCAGAAGGACAAGGGAGACGTGTGCCCTGCAGCAGTTGGTGTAACCTGGCTAACATGAATGTAGCTCAGAGTGCTCTGTGGCAGGAGTGGGCTCAGATGAAAATCTCATCTCACCGAGGCTAGAAGTGACTGCTGGGATGAAGTGTTTCCATGAAATTGGTACCTGTATTAACTACTTTCATCTATATCTCTAAATGCATCTTTTACTTGCAATGCAAATATTCCTGAGGGACAGGAGTTAGAAGGGGTACTTGTTTTTCCATTGCCATTTTCCATTGCCATTTTACTTGCCATATCTCAGCCAGTGCAAGAGGAGCATATCATTTAGAGAGCATCTAAAACATCATGAACTGCAGGGGAGAGAAAGATGCATGGAAAAATAGCAACTGGAGAGCTTTTTTAGAAAATTAGGTGTCCATGTTTGCAGACAACTGTGAAAGCAGAGTTGTCAAGAGGTACTCTTCCAGCGAATCTGGAAAAGGTGAAAAATGCCTGCATCACTCTGGAGCCAGAAGAGACTTATATAAAATGTTTGTTTGAAGCACTTTTTTGTGCATGGGACAAAACCTACCGTGTATTTTACTTTAACCTGCATGGTACGGAGAGCACACCCTATAGAATTGTCCCACAGGATGTTTATTTTAGTACCAGACCCACACATTAACCTTGTGGATATTTAGAAAGATATATTAAAGACAGAAGCTTTCAAGTGGTCTTTCATCTTTCCCCCATATTGCTCCTGTGTTTTAAACCTTGAATCCTGTTCTTGTCCAATTGTTTAGGCTAGTCCTGAAAAAGCAACACTTTACCTCTGCTTTTTGTTATCAAAAAAAAAATGCTCTCAACAGACCTAAATGCTCTGTCCAGGTCTTAACAATGATTATACTGATGATAACATTTGGCAGTGTTGTTTTTCACTACGATTTGGGAGTTCAGAAATTATATTGGCAAAAATAATGGCAATCAGGCAGTGTGTTAGTCTAGGTTTCTACCTCAGATTTTGCATAATTTTAGGTAACCATGGTTCAGCTAAGGGCAAGAAAAATCAAAACAATGATTTTTGTGAGAACCAAATAGTATTACTGGTTTTTTTTAGGAAAGGACTTGCATTTAAGAAACATTATCACAAAGCTTCATTGACATCATGATTAACGAGGAAATTAGATCAAGTTAGGGAGAAAGTGAAATGAACAGTTTATTAGAGTTGAGCTGCCAAAACTGGATTGAAATAAATAGATCAGCATGACATTTCTATGTAGATATAGACTAAAATGTCAGAGATACCAGGCAAAACAGGCCAGGCAAGAGGCAGGGTTGATAGCTCGAGAGGATAAACGTTACTCACCCTTCCCCAGTGACTTAAGTTCTCTTTAGTAGTTAATGTCAGCTTCTTCTCATTCTGGTACTCAGCATCTTCTCTTCCCCACAAATTTGACTTGACTTTAAAATAAATTAAAAAAATAACTTTGTTTCAAGTCCTAGAAGAAGAATATTCAAACTTTCTTAGTGTTTCTCTCCCCAGCCAGCATCAGATTTTACCTTCACAATATAATCCTTAGAACCATACAATTTGTTTATTAGCAATGTCTTTATTTATTGGAAGAAGATTCTTCACACAGAGCATGATCAGTCATTGAACAGCCTCCCCAAGGAAGTGGTCATGGCATGAAGCTTGAGACAGTTCAAGAAAAGAGCATTGGGCAGTTTGGACCATGTTCTCAGGCACATGGTGTGAGTTTTGAGGCTGTCCTGTGTAGGGCCAGGAGTAGACTCAAAGATCCTCGTGGGAGAATTCCTGCTCAGTGTGTTCTATGATTTTGTGAAATAAATGTTAACCCTGATCCAGATGAAAGTACTCAATATGTTCCTTTCTTTTCTTTCCTTTCAGGCCTTTACTTCCGTTATAAATCAGTATAAGAAAAGAGCAGAACCTTCTTGGCACCAACACAATATTATTCACCAGTTTGTGCCAATTTAAATTGAATTTAAATTGAAATTAGATGTGTGACGTACCCTGGATAGGACTGGGCTGTTTAATGTGAAGCAGACATGGGCTACCACGATGTGTAATCTGCAGGTCCAGCTTCTGGCGTCAGTCAGATTATTCCCTGGAAATTGAGCCATGCCGCAGAAGGCTATTTTTATTTACTTGGAGACATTTCAGGTGCTTAATGTGTAGTAAGCTGTTAAAATATTTCATTAAATACTTCTCTTTCCTTCTACTCCTCATTTGTTAGTGCCAAAGTTTCACAGCTGGAGAAGGTTGTTTATCTTTTTTTTTTCTTAATCATGATTTTGAAAGGTAATCCAGCTCTGAGCAGGAATAGTGAGCATATCCCCTTAGCCATAGGCTCAGATGTTCTGCATTGACTGCTATTTTGACATTCTTGGATGGAAATCCATCGCTTAATACTCAAACATGAGGCACGTACTGGTTCTCTGGCATGCCTTCTCCTGTGACCATCTGTTGGGGTGGCACTGTGCCCACTCAAAAAACTCTCTGCCAGTTTCAAGAGGGCATAGGTATTAACCAAATATAGATTTAGAAAGACAGCTAGTAAAATGCTAGGGATGTCATTTTAGATGCAAGACTATTTCTCTTGTTGTTAGGCAATCCCAGACTGGGTCCATACGTTTCAGAAGAAGGCTTGCAGGCACATTGTAAACTCACCTCACACTTGCCTGTTTATGCACATACATAAAAAGGTAAATAAATGTTATTAACTGGAAAATGTCTACATACTCACTTTCTCTGAGAGACTGGCTTGAACTTGGGAAAAACTTCTTTTCTAAAACCAGCCATTGCAAACAAGCCAATTACTGTCTTTTTAAACAGAAGTAGCTGTTTCCCATCTCCATTTTAAATTTAATGCATTGACATTAGACAGCTACTGTAAAATAGGAATTAGGAATTTTTTCTTGAATAGCAATTAAGGTTCACTTGAAAGATACCTGTAGCTGGGTTGCTCAGAAAAGCCATATTCTTTGGACGACTTTAGAATATAAAAATATTCATGACAAGTGAAACTTGATTCAGGTTAGATATGAATGCAATTACAGTTTCAACTTGGCAAAGCTGATAACAAAATGTAGGATGTCACTTTAGGACAAATTCAGAAGTTAAAATTTTCAATGCTTGTAGAACAAAATTTTTTTCATGATCTAGATATATTTGCTGCTTGGAAGAACAAGACGTACTGGTATTGCTAATAGAGAAGACCTTGGTTATGTAGGTGATGAATAGGTAACAGTATTAATAAACACTTACATTTCTTATATCTCCATCTGTAAATAGCAGTTTACAACTGTAGGATGACAAAATTCCTATCCATCTGAATTTAAAATAATTTGTAACACATGAGAAAATAACATGAACAGGCTGAAGAGCACATTGGAAGGAGACTAAGAAAGTGAAAAAGTGGGAAAGGGAGAAAAAAATTAAAACCAGGTTGGCCACAGGACAGAATCATATGACCTCAAAGACAGAAACAAGGAGCCTGAATCTGATATAGAAAGAAGGAACGTTATAAAAAAATAGGGAAATCAAGCTTCGCATTAGTATCGAAAATAGGTGAATAGGCTCCTCTGTGACACTTAACAACAGGCCATTAATGGGAAGGTGAGATGCAAGAGTCTGGGACAAAATGATTGTAGAGGAACAAAAGTTGTGAAAGAGAGCTGGAATTCCTTTCTTTTCCGTTGAAAGAGAAGATATGTTTTATAAAGCTTATAAAAGAGCTGAAAGTAGAATAGGAGAGAGACTTTCATGAAGGGAAAACCTAGCCAAAATAATAGGCATATCCATACTTGATGGTTCTGAAATTTGCCCAACCAGAAGGTTCGCAAGATAGTGGAAAAGTTTGCTTTTGTAAATCCAGATGTTCACCAAAGAGATGGATATAAGATTTCCAGTCAGCTACTGCAAAAGTAAAATTTAAAGATTAACTGAGGATTCCTCTAGGCATCAGCCAGTGCTGGGTCTGTGAGCTCTTCTCAGGAAATATTTACATATGTGCCTCTATTTTACAATACTGTACTAACTCTGTGGTAATCATGCCTCTCTTACATGAAGTTTGTAAAAACCAAGACCAACAAGACACGATCTTTACCTGCTCTTTTAATTGGCCCGTGTGTCTCCTTTAACACACTTCTTTTTCCTCTTGGGCATTTTGGAATCCTTTCTCAAGTGCTAACTACCCTTGACACCATGCCTCTGAAAGGCTGGAGCAGCACATTATTTGTGTATTTGCTCAGAGGAAGACCAATGGGACAATTCAGTTACTTGTCATTAAGAGAACAATTACCTGTCTATCACAGCAGACTGTACATCTACAGGCTCCTGTTATGGGACTTTGCTGTGCTGGGAGCCATAAGAACACACAACAAAGAGATGGCCTTGAAGCACAGCAGTTACCATTTATTTGCCTCTTAAAAAAAATAATGTGTGTTCCAGCATTTCACCAATTACACACAGAATCACAGAATGGTAGAGGAAGGGACCTCTAGTGGCACCCAGTCCAACATCCGCTGCTGGAGCGGGCACACCTAGAGCAGATTGCACAGGATCATGTCCATGTGTGTTCTTGAATATCTCCAGAGAGGGAGACTCCACAACCTCTCTGGGCAGCCTGTTCCAGTGCCCTGCCTTCCTCATAGTTAATAAGTTTTTCCTCATCTTCAGATGGAACTTCCTGTGTTTCAGTTTGTGTCAGTTGCCCCTTGTTCTGTCCCTGGGCACCACTGAAAACAGTCTGGCCACATCCTCATTACACCTGCCCTTAAGATATTTGAACGCAGTGACAAGATCCCCTCTCAGTGGTCTCTTCTCCATTGCTGAAGTGGACTCTGATTCTGAGTTTCACTGTTTTGCTTTCCGTAACGAGACTGAAACCTGTGTTTGTCCTTTGGGATGTAGCTTCCCTCTTCCCTAAGATTGGCTGCAATCCTGTAAAGCCTGACGTGTCTTTGAGTCAAGAGTACATACATAGCCAACTCCAGCACCTCTGACCATCCCCTGAGTGCAGCAGGGTGTGGGAAAGGATTCTACCATACATGGAGAAGATCATCTGGCTATGGAGAGGGATGATAGAGAGAAGCCCCACAAAAAGCACAGTGTCTGTTGTCCCTGGGTCCAAGAATAAAGGTAATAAAGAGTTTTGGCAAAGCAGCAGGTCCAACTGCTTATTGCTGGACTTGCAACTCTCTCAATGTACAGTCTTCACAGAGGGAGATATTCAGCACCAATGAAACAATTCAATAACAATAAATGCTGACTTGTCTTCCTTTAAAAAGAACAAATAGAAATGTCTAGAATGTATAAGAGGTGATTAATTTTTCTTGATTGCTGAGGGGCAAACATGGAACTCATCTATGGGAACAGGTGGCATTAATCCAGTAGTATTTCCTGTTAAGATCTATTTGTCTTGACCTATCACACTCTCATAAACCTATATTGAAGTGTCTGTTTTAAATTCCATTGGACATGTTTGAAAAAAGGGTTTATCAACAGAGGGAATTAATAGCTGCAGCTGAGATGGTAAAAAAAAGGAAGGCGGTATCAAAGTTAGAATGTGTAGCTTTTTTCTTTGATGGTGTTTAAAAATGTTTACAAAAAGATTTGCTGCTTTTGGAAAAATTATTTCTCTGTGAAGAGTATAGAGTCAATGTGAATCCAGTGAGATCTGCCTTAGAATGATTATAAATACAAAATTATTTCTTAAAAAGTGTGTATGCATATTAATACTTTTATCTATACATTCAGCATAGCTCTGCATAAAGATATTTATGATTTGCATAAATATATATTTGATTGAAATGTGTTTCTGATTTATAATTTAAAGTAAAATAATTTTACATTTTCTCAAATCTTGAAAGGGAAAACCCCCTTAAAGTCTGTTTCTCTTTCTCCTTTTGAAAGATGAAACACTTGCCAGACAAAAAGGCAAGAAAAATAAGAATTAGTTTTGTCTCTAAATTACACCTCTGGGCCTTCTAAAACCTGTGTAAATTCAATTCCCACTTGTTACTTACAAGAATTTATTCTATGTTGTAAGTAAACTATTAGCTACAACTCTAGAAACATGCTCTGACAAAGTCAGTAAACTATAATTAATTCAATTCATTACTATATTACATCTGTAGCATTTAATAGCATTACAAAAGGCAATGGAGTTTTTCATGCCATGTGAGAGGGCTGTAACCTTCAGCAATCTTGTTCCATCAGAAGTTGGGAAAAACGGGACATATAGTTCTCTCTAAATGAGCACTCATGTGTTACACAACCATTCCTTTGTGTTTAAAAACAAACTAACAAAAGCAGATCAAGAAAAAAGTGGTTGCACTGCAAAGCAAGCACAGTTATAAAGCCCAGAAGTGTTTTGCATGAGTATTTGTGGTGGGCTCAGCACAGTGGTGAGCTCTGCCTCAGACCCTGGGAACACAAAGAAGGATATATCTTCCTAAAATCGTTGTAGAATTTAAGAGTACTTGGACTCCTGTAAAAATGTTGTCAGGGAATGGTATGTTTCTTTACTAGAAGGTGGCTGCCAAGCAGGATCACTGAGTGCTTAATCACCCTTATATTAAAGCTGAGACACATGAACTGAAACAGTTATTATAGGGAATAATTATAGATCCAATTAAATGCAGTAGAACTGGCAATAAGATCAAAGCAAAGCATTCCCTGCAAGAAATGGACGCGATGTTGTTCAGAACAGGTACAAGTGAAGGTTTGTAGTGAAAATTGTTTTCCTTAAAGTCAAAGTGCTTAAGAACAGTTAAGGTGCAGATGATAAAAACACACTGAGAGAGTCAGAAAACAAGGGCAAATACCTGCTTGCAATAAATTTGAAGGCAGGTGCATGATACCGTCAAGAGGAAGTGATCCAGTTTTGAAAAAAACTTGACATTTTGCCAAGAAAAAACCTGCAAATCCCAAGCAAACTTTGCACTCTTGATCCAAATAAGGAAAAGACATAGCTAATTACCAGAAAGCCATACACAGAGTATCACAAATATCATCAGTTCAGAGACTTGTCTCAAAAGAAAAAGTGTCTGATGATTCCCTACCTTGTGAGGAAAGTGGCTGCAAAAGCTGGTGATGTGAGGAAATCAGAAGACAAGGAATATCTGGCCAAGCCTGTTGCCCTTCATGCTAAAACTAATAGTTCTAGGTCATGTACAAACAATACTAGTTTTCAAAGACAGAGTAATTGGCAATCTATTAAGATAATACCTCTCTCCCGCAAATGTGGGCATAGCTGCTGTGTATTCTCATTTCATAGATGTGATAACAAGAGGACAATGGAAAGATACCAAAGTTGACAATTTGTTTGTTGTTACAGTCCAGAACACTGTGCAAGTGCCTGCAAAAATCACATTTCTCTCCCAGCCTCTGAGAAGGCAAAGGGACATGAATAACCAACGTGCAGATTCAGGGGACAGATTCCCTGGCAAGGTCAGGTTGGGGAAGGGAACATTTTCAGAAAAAGACCAGAGGAGACCTGGGATTTTGAAGTGTTATTTACCTGATGTGTCCTGCAAGAGGATGAGAACATTGTCTTATTTGATACTCGCAAGTTGTTTTCCCTGCTCTGTCAGGTTGTATTAACTGGCTGTATAAGGTGGTAATGAATGTGTGATTTCCATTGGATTTCCAAAAATAATAAGAAGTTGGTGTAACAGTGGATGCTGACTGCTGACTTCCAGGGTAGAGAACTGTAAGAAGCACAGCATCTGATAACCCTGACCCATGACATATCACTGGCTCAGGAAATAAGGACCAATATATTGTGCTTGCGTGTCTTATGCCAGTGCCATAATGACTGATATCATTAAAACAGTAAAAATGTAATCAATGTATACATATCAAAACAAATTATTTCAGGGAAACAATAACTGCAGTGGTACATATCATGTTCAGTACCTAAATCAATGCTATTGAGCTGAGCTAACAATAAATCAAATCTGCATAATCAATTCTTCTACTAGAAATGAAACCATTAACATCCAAATATTAAAGTACATACCATTTATACAATTTCTTTTGGCAATTTCTGTTTATTTGACCCTAGAATATTCACTAGCTGGTATTTAAAGACATTGTCCCTTTATGCTTAAGTGGTATGTGAAACAAAGTCTTGTGAATGAGGTTGATCCCATAGCATTTCTTGAACAGCTCATGTTGCTGCTGGGTAGATCTGGGTTTAAAAAAGATTAACAATACTTCAGTGTGTTGGGGGCTTCTGAGGTCAGAATACACCATGGTGGGGTAAGCAAGAATAGCTAAAGAATTAACTCTAGACTGAGTAAACACAATCAGGGACATTTTGTGGCACTGAGTTTTTCCTGCAGCATCATTTGTCATTTATACTTCACATTTCCCTGCACAAAGGGATAGAAAGATAGAGCATAGACAGAATGGGATATGGGAAGGGCTGGAATGTGGCCCAGAGGTGTCTTCTCACCACAGAGCTCAAGGGCCAGGCACAAGCCAGTACAGTCAGGGAGCCAATATTTATGGGAAGATGGGAGAGGGAAGAGTATGAAGGAAGGTAAGGTCAAGACCAGATGGACAATAAGTCAATAATAACAACAGTAAACAAACCCTTGCACTTGCTGCACATCCCTGTACTTTGTGGCAAGTCTCTCTTGGTCTCATTGTACTGCTCATGGGAGCAACTAACTGCTCTAGAAATTCTGAAATGTTTCCAGTAGGGACACACTGAGAAAACTGATCATCTGGTATGACCTCCAAATCTCAGGATGAGTGTTGCATGAAACATCCCATGTCAATCTTCCTACCTTCACAACAGACGTGATTCTGTTTAGGACTGTTACCTTTTGAGAGGAAGCAAAAGATGAGGGACATGTTTGAGGAGGAATTACTCTGTGTGTAATCAAATAGCTCAGGCATATGAGAGAGCTTCATGGGACTTTTGCACATATCTCTTTCCTGGAACTCCTTCTTCCTACAAAATCACTTATTTCTAATGAAATTTTATATGCATGAATCTAAAAGCTGCAGTCAGATCCTGTGCAACTGTTTTAAATCAAAGCCTTTCTTCAGTAAACAACCTCCTTTTTTCCTAATCTATTTTTTCAAAATTGCTGCGCTGCCCAATTTCTATGAAGTGATTGGTCTCTTTTAGGCAACTAAAAATTTGGTTTATACTCTAGCAGCCATTCTTCTATTTCTGTAATAGATAGAGGTGTGAATTTTCTTTTGGACAAGCTTTTTTTTATTTTTTTTTTAAATTGACTGTAAAGGGAGATTTTAGATAGCTAAAACTAAGCTTCTATAAGCCATTTGGCTACAAAGGTTGTAGGATTCACTGAAGCATTCTCGTGCTTCAGAGTTCCTAAAGTAAACTGCTGGTAGAAATGGTCACACTTCTAAAACTGAAGTAATAAGCCTCTACAAGTAAAAAAAAAAGTAGTTTCATTAAAAAATTACTATTGAAAACATTTATAGAGACACAAACTTTAGCTAACAGAAAAATAAAAAAACCTGATAATATGTTGTTTTCTTTGCAACAAATCAAGCTAAGGGGTGTTTTCATTTCTTCACTTTTAGAAGAAATAAAGCAATAAAATGAAAAGATAAACTGGAGAAAACAAAGGGAGGCTTAGCGTATTTTATCTTTTATAGAAGTTAAGACAAATTCAATGCCAGTAAAAGTTCAGAGGGCTGTATGGAACCCTGCTGTGTGAAGCCTAGCCTAGAATTACAGACAAGTGTGACCTACAGTAGGCAGCTCTGCATAGCAGGCACTAGGAGCTGCACACAGTTGCCTTGAATTTATATGCTGCAGCAGCTTTGACGCATACGGTAGGTAGGTGGTCTGGGTGTGACTCCTGCAGCTTTTCTGGATGCCATCCATATCTGCACTGCTGTTTGCTCCCAACTGCATTTGACCTAGCACACTTTGTGATTCTCAATCTTCGCTGTAGAAAAGAGCAAAGAAAAGTAGATGAATATGTTAAAACGGGGTTGTAATGCAATACAAGCCAAGTGACAGGTATCAGGAAAAGACCATTACCATTGCTCTTGTCTTTTGCTAAAGGACCATTGAAACAAAGGGTAGGTGCAGTTCAACCTGAGCTTGGGAACAAGGCTGGAAAAGCCGAATATTGCGAAACAAAATTAACTCTCTGGAGAACAGAACCAGGTACAGGCAGATACACATGTGGATTCTCTCTCTCATCTCCTTCCCCCCACATCCCCCACCTGACTCTGTATTGCCTTGGCCTCTCTCCAGCTGCAGCAGAAGGGAGAAGAAACTAAGGACTCCCAAATGTGTCTGGACTGCCTAGTAAGTCCATATCTGCTGAAATTAGTTGGACAAATTATCCTGAACTTAAAGTGCTCCTTGAGCTCTAAGGCTTCAGACACATGCAGGAAATGCTAGGCAGGTAGGGGGATTGATGCTGCTGTTGCCAAACATTCAGCTTCTCCTCTGTAAATGTCCCTGTCACAGCTGAGCTATCCTGTTCTTTGTCGGACAGTTGTCTGTGAGGAATGCTCTTGCTCAGAAGCAATCCAGCTTGGATAACCAAAGAGCCTGAGTTTAAGCAAAAAAACCTGACGTAGGAAGAAAGAAAAATTCAAATAGAAACCCTCAAAATATTTCTGTTTCCCTGTAAGTAACCTTTGGTAACAAAATAAAATATGCAAGAAAGTATGGAAAATACATACAATGATGAATTACAGAAGAATGCATTAATGTAAGCGTTTCTGGAGACAGAATAAATCCCTTGTGTGCAAATGGCAGAAAAAAGGCTACATCATTTAGCCATATCTGCCTGCTTGCATTCTTGAGTTACAAATGCTTCCACCTGCCTGCCACTGAAGAGCCCTTCTGCCCTCCTCGTTTAGTATTATAGTCATTAAATGATACTTGGGGTATAGTTCTGCTCTTTACTGAATGAAGTAAATTTATAGAATAAAAGCGGGTGAAGCAGTGTGCTGGAGCACAGTTCTTGTGAGCATTCAGATAGCTTAATTTTCAGCTCACCCTCTGGCCCTGGTTTGGACCACTCCAGATAACTGTCCCAAGGCAATAGTCACATGTGCTTAAGGGCTGCCCAAAAGAAACCTTTATGGATGGATCAGTCTGTCCCTCAGCACCATCCCAGAAGTCTCTAGCAACTATATGCTCTCCTATCACACCCTGGGTCAAACAACACCATGAGTCAAATAACAACTACCAGCTCCAGCCACTCTGACAGGCTGCAGCAGAGCTCTCACACTATTTTGGAAACCTTGGAACTAATAGACACATTTAGAATAAAATTTATGCCTTAGAGTCCCAAAGACACCACTCAAGAGCCAGAAGGGATTCTGGGCCCATTCCTGTGCTGTGTGGAGGAAGTCAGTCTGATATGCAGAGAGAGAGCCTTACACAGCAAGGGCACGAGTCAGCCCGTGCCATTGGATTTTAGTGCTGTGGATTTCTCCACGTGGCACCACTGAAACAGTCACAGAAAACAACTACCATTGTAGTTGTCTTTCCATCCTGATGTCCTTTATTGACTCTTTTGTGTCCACGTGGCTTGAAAGGGTGATTTATCTGAGTGTTGTCAGCTGAGGGGACAAGCCATCAGCAGGTTGAATTAAGTGAAACTAACACTGCAGCCAAGCACACATCCCTAACTATTGAAAGTAGTTGAGTATTTGCTTTGATCAGTTCTGTTCTCTCCAGTGAATCCCTTAAGCTCTGCTGGAATGCTGAAGTGCTGTCTCAGTTCAGGTCCAAGGGCACAAAGTGTTCAGCTGTTTGTAGGATACTCAGATATTTCACCTCCATCACTGCTGAAACCACTAGACATTGGGAGTGATCATTCTGAAAAATCAAGCCTGCTTGCTGGTGAGTGTATCTGCAGTTCTTTTAAACATACCAACCTCCTACATAATATCCTCCTCCAACTCAAATTGCAGAAAGTACTGGAAAATTGCTATTTGCCAGGATTTTGCTAGCTCAGAAAGAAGAACACATGAAAAATAAGCTCTTTCCAGGAAAGATTTCACCAATTTTCTGGCCTTTGTTTGTTTTTGTGGGTTTTTGTTTGCTTTTGGATTTTTTTTTAAATTTTAGTGTCACAGAATGGATAACATGACCTGGGATATTATTTTATCCTTTTGCAATGCTTGTTGTGTGGTTAATTCCTGCATAATGCACCATGAGAAAATGAGGAATTCATCTCTCACATTAGTGTTACTCTGCTGCACTAGCAGATGTCCAGTTACAGCTGTGTATCCCCTCTGCATTCCCTCTCCCAAAACATCCCAAGTCTTTCTGTTGCTGTTACACTTCTTTCTAAACAGTTCAGCATCAAGAAACACGTCAGTAGAAGCTTTGACAAAAGATTTCACTGTAGTCAGCTGTGAAGGTTGTTGCTGTGAGACAAGTTAGTGACAGCTCTCTAGCAAGTGTGCCTTCAGGTTTATTGGTGCCAAAAGTGTTGGAAAGTGAGAAAACTGGTTAAAGGCACTCATATATTCCCTCTGTGCCAGGCTTTACATTCTGCCTTACTTTAGTAATCAACAATTTTCTGTAATATTTGAAATATCACTCATTTGGAGGATTTCAAAATGACTTTGCAAATTTGTGGCAAAAATTGATATGTTTCCAGAGGAACAGAAATAGCTAAAAAAAAGAAAAAAAGAAAATTGAAATAGGAATGCTAATCTATTTAGGCAGTTCGAACATTTTTTGGTACTCAAGTTCCTTCAAGATGATCTCTTTGTATCTTCCTGAAATATGTTTTAAAAAAATTGGTGTAACACAAGAAAATAATATTTGGTCTCTCTCTCTATTTATCCCCTAAAATCAACAGAAATTTTCACAGTCTTTAGAACTGGGGCGTGTCAATTTGTTATATTGGCATTAATATAAAACCCCACTTATATCTAGGTGTGAACACTCTATTTCTTGTACAAAACAAGGTCTAAAGCAAAGAGGTGTGGAGTTCTGTCTAAATATCCATGCATGCATATATTCTGATACCTGTTCTGCTCATGTAATTCTGAGTAATTTAATACATTGATGAGCGAGGCAAGAATTTGCCCTGTGCTATGTCGATTCTTTGTCTAGTTCTGTTTGAAGCCTCACATAAAAGGTTCAACATAGCTTTTAGCACCCACAGACCCCAATGAAATTGTTGTCTGTCCACATCAGGTCTGAGTCTGGAAATCGCAATCAATTTTTATTAGGCTCTTGACAGTGAATTTCGGTGATCCTGCTGGTTACTATGAGCACTAACGCATACGGTAGACGCGTTCCAAACCACATGTTCTCTATTTACTGTACAGCACAAAATATGCAGTCCAGGATTGTACAATATAGATAATTTAAGCCACATGTAGCTCAGTGAATGTAAAGCTTGGAGTATTTGATCTCAAAACCCAATTAGAGCAGTTTGTTTTCTTTGATCTGAGTGGAATGTTGTCGTATACACATTATAAAACTGACTTCCAAAAGTTATTGGCATAGTAAACACTAATAATCCGGATATTTTCTCCTGAGTTCTGAAAAAGAAACTGCACATAAGAATTGCAAGAGGTTATTGTGGGTGTGACTTCTAAAATGAACACAGTTCTCACAGGATCCCTTGAAGAGGGAAACTGATGGGAGAGAATAAGACATGAGCATTCACAGCACCAACACCTTTGGAGACGAGTCTGCTTCCCCTGGAATTCCTCTGTGACTATCCAGTCTGCAGCTTTACTTATTAATATAATTAATAGGAAACAGCATTTTGAGCCTGTACTGATGTAGAGCAATACGGAGCTTGACTCGGAGGATATTTAAAAGAGCGAGGAACAGAGGCAGGCAAGTAGCTTAGGTTGACCCTAGAATCTACATCACTCAGAAGTCTACTTTTGGGGCTTGAACCATAAGACTACCTCTCCCTAAAAGAAGAGAGAAGCTTCTTTTTGTTCTCCAGGAGCAAATTTGAGTTGCCAAAGTATCTCACAGAAAACACTGAAGAAAATTCACACTCAGCTCTTTCTGTACCAAGGAATCTTTCAGGGCTGCTCCAGGCAATACAGTAGCCCTAGCCTAGAGAAGAGAAGACAACTTCCTTTCTTGATCCTGGAGACAGCATGCTGGCTAGGTGACCTGGAGGAGATTGAATAGAGCTGCTGTTAATGGCCTAATAGGCATCATCAATTTTTCAATCTATGTAGATTCTTTCTGCAGTTCCACTTTTATTAAAAAGAAAAAAAAAAAAAAGACTCCGGGTGATTACCTTTTTTGTTTGATTTTGGTTTGGTTTTGTTATGTTTTCTTTTTCCTTTTAACTATGAATGGCTTCCCTCTAAAAAACCCCAAAAACCTAATGTACATAATTCTAGATGAAGCTGCCTGGGAAGCACAGATATAACAGAGATGCAGATCTGCTTAAAGTAGTGTAATAAAAATGATGACTGTTAAATGTGACAGCCTCCACAATTTTTGGGGGGCTGTCTCATGCAGAGAAGGATTTACAAATCCATGTGGTAGCTAGCACTCTTTGTATTTTTTTATACATGATTCATACACTACTTATGTATCCATGATAACTATATTACAAAAATGGTTCTGTGTATATGCTTGGCACTTACAAATTGTAATGGAGAAAAGATGATTAATTGCACAGAAGAACTCTTTGACAATTTGCTGAACCTGTGCATCACTGACATAAATCTTTCTCCCAAGTGCCTTGACTATCATTAACTTGAGAAATCAGCCAGGCAAAAACCTTTATGAGTGGGTTAATGGAAATAGAGAGACATATTTTGTAGCTATGGTATGCAGCAGACATGTGGGAACAGGAGAATACCTGCAGCAGGATAATGTCTTGCATATTTTACAGCAATCCTTCGTTTCTTACGGCTGTTTTTTATCTGGACCCTTGCATTATATTTAGTAAGTCTTGTTTTGCTGGGCTGTGGCGGTCTGCTATGTGGATAGTTTTTCTCTCATTTGCAAGTATTCTCAAATAAAGCAGATGAATTAATTTCCCTCTGTGGCCTCAGAGTCCTGTGCTCTCTCTGCTGCTCCTCAGGAATTCCGCATCCACAAGCTGCATTCACTTAGTTACACTTCCATCTGAATAGCAAATGCTAATTGCATTTGTTTCCAGCCTTTTCCTCACTTGAGATAGTCTGTTACACAAGAGGTTGGGAACCTTCAGCCCAATGAAATATACATTCAAGAGACTTGAAGGGTTCTTGTTTTATGTTTTAAATCTCTGTGAGTGCTGGAATAGAAGCTGTGCTCTGAAAGATGGCCAATTCGGTAAAGGTTGCCTTAGTATTGAAAACCTGATTTTACATTTGGATAGATTTGTCTGGGCCAAGCCTTTCTGAAATGAAAAGGATATTTGACATTGGTAATCTGTGCATGAAAATGGACCAATGTGATTGAGTTAAATAATATTAGTAGTTCAGGTGAAAAAATCTAGCAGTAATTGCAGCATGTACACCATTCGTAGAGACTTATAGTATGGTTTATTAATTGTATTTCTTCATGGTTTTATGCTCATGTGCTAGGACACCTGCATTCACCAGAATCACCTAAATCTTGGTTAACTTCTGTTTTCACATACTCTCCTGAGCCATCTTACTTGAGAACAGGAAATAATTTTTTGCTAAAAATTAAATTGTTTGCTGAGATGTAGAACAGAAATTACAGCATGTTCAAGCTGTTCAAGTATTTCAAGAAAATACTGACTTTTTTTTTAAAGGCCTAAAATTGACTTTTATCTGATCTGCTTGAATTGAAAAGTCAAAATTAGCAGCCAAATCTATTGGCACTTGTCCACTAGTTTTTAAATTTTTGTACAGCTTCATTAATGCTTTTCTGTAACACCATTTCTCTTTATTACGATCAGTTTCTTGAGGAAAGATTACTCAGTTAATCAGCTGCTTGTGGAAGGCAAACTTTTGCACAAAGATCAATGCAAGTCCACTAAAATATCTGCATATGTAGCTGGAAAAACTAAAAGCTAACATGTTTTTCCTTTTGCATATAAATCCCCTGGATTCAAGACCACTTTCTTCCAGGGTGAGAGGAGACTGTCATCTACAACAGCAAGCATGTGTGACAAGTACAGGACATCAACATGCTGTTGCCAAGGCTTAAGAATGTCATTGTTTTCAGACAGCATCCTTCCATCATGCACATAGCTTATTAAAACCAGAGTGACTTCTCTGTCTGGGTATTAGAGACTTTACTCACTTCTCATATACACTGAACAGCTGAGATTTACAGGTTTTCATATTTGCTGGCGTATCATGAGCAGAAACTTGGTAAAGGGACTGGGTATTCTTTTTGTAATATAGAACATTAAGTAATTAGGATTATCTGATGGAAAAGATACCATTACTTCAATAAATTTTGCTTTATAATAAGAGAGAAATTCATTATATGATTTTATTTTTATTTTATGAGGCACATTTCCTACCTCTAGGAATTAGGCTTAAAAAGTCAAGCGTAGAGGAAAAGTATTATGAATGTGAACACATTTCCATTATTTCCACTGAAATAATCTGTAGAACTAAAAAGTTCAGATGACTGTGTCAGTCTATCATCAGAGGCTGTCATGCATCACAATTTTCTTAATGAAGATGTTATTTGACTTTTTTGTAAAGATTGAGGTAGCAATTTTGTACTCTTTTTTTTTTTTTCATCTGATCACAATCTGCAAACAAACATTTACTTCAGTATTCATCCAGGTCCACTTGTGAATCTCTGGTTTGTAACCAATAATAGCCTGATTTTATAGTGAGAGGGGCCCTTTGTGTGGATGTGCAGACACGTAAACATCAAAAACCTCCCATGGGAACCAGCCTCCCAAACTTAGTACTAGCCAGCACCTATAATTTCTAAAGCACAGTGTGAACTTCACTTCCATCTGAGGTTGGTCTGCTCAGAGCTCCAGAATCCCACAACAGCTCACAACATATTAAGCAAGCTGTAGTCACAAACTCACTATTTGCTGTGTAGGATGAAATATGGAGACCTGTCAGACAAGTGCTGCTGCAGAAGGACCATTACTAAAGGTTAGGTACTGTCTCATGTGCATCTTCAAAGTCATAGCTGAGACACTTTGGAGCCTGGAAGATGTTTGCTTTGCTTCCCACCCATTTTCTTGCACTGCACACCAGGACCTCTTTCCATTTTGTGATGCATAAGTAATGATGTGAATGATTATCTCATTGTCGTCGTATTGGACTCATCACAAGATAGATTCAGCAACCTGCCAGTGCTGGTTTACTAAAGCTAGAATACAAAGGGTCAGCATTCACCTCTATGTTTATAAGCCTTAGAAATAAACAGGAAGAAAGAAAAAAATTACATAGATAATACAGAAGGAATGAGCCTGATGAAAATGCCCACATGCAATATAGTAATTTCTGCAGCATCTGTTCTTTGGGGTTTAGAGAGTAAGGAACATAGCCTTGAATATTCAAGAAGGTCTATTAAAAGCTATTGATTTTAGAAAGCACCTAGGACTTAGGAATGACTTAAAGCACAGAGATTTACAGGAGTTGAATTCAGGTGAGGTGGCAAATTTCAGGCTGCAGGAAGCTGGAATTTCTGAAGAGAATTAGCTAAACATTTACTGAAATCAGGCTTCCAATATGATGAAAAAAGGACATAATGAAGAAAAAGGCTAGAGTTTTACTTTCCATAATAGAAATGTCCTTTGCAGAGTCATTTGTTGCACTTATGCACACACATCAGAAGTCCTTGCTTGACTAGAATGTATTGGCCTCTTGAAGAGTGAATAATATACAAGACATTTACACTATTGAAGTCCTTTAAGACTTCAGTAAAGCAAATGCCTGAGCAAACCAGATGAATTAGAAAACAGAAGATGACCTTGTTCTTTTGATCTAAGATGCAACTTATTGATGGAGAAGCATGTGGTAATGAAATAAAGCAATTTGTTCAATACAGCCGATGCACAGTGCAAGTGCACCTTTAACAGATAACTGGAAATAGGTGCTTTTACTGGCTTCTGCACGCATTTCAGTAAAAAGGTGAAAGAAGAAAGCAAAAGGGTGCTGCATGTTTAAACTCATAAACCCCTTTACCCAGCAGACAGGCCCAGCTAAACCTCCCATGCTACAGATCACTGGGTGACATAGACTGCAATCACCATTGCTACCTGGGACAGGAACCACACTTCAACTCAAGTTTTCTGTCTGCCTTTAACATCCCCCTGCAGGTATCCCCAATATGTCTGTGCCTTCGCCAGTTGGGGGTCATGCATGGCTCCTTCCAACTTTGTCAATTCTCTGTAAAACGTTCAAACACTTGCAATGCATGCTGCTGTACACCAAGTACAAAGGGTCTAATGGCCCAGGTAAATTATTAATCCTCATCTTTTGTAAATAAAAATGTTCCGTATTTTTAGTAAACAGATCTGTAAAATGCAAAGGTAGTACGGTCAAAAGGCTCCTGAACCCTTCGAACTTTGTCATCTTGGGTGTGGTATTTCCTGTCTCTGCCCAATGCCTTCCTGTGCAAGATAGAGGTAATAATACTTAACACAATTAGTTAATGCTTCCACGGTGTTGTGAGCGTGGTAGTATCTGTGGTAGTATCTGTGTAGGCACTTATCTGTTTCTGATATGCTGCAATTAAATAGCCCTTACTATGAGAAAGGTTTTTCTGTTTACTACAAACTTGATATCTGGAGAATAAAAAGCAGCCCTCTGAACAGAGCAGCCTGCAGTTCCAGGGATTGACCTGGGAGGCAGAGCAAGAAACTTTGAACTATTTGAATAATCTACATCTGATAGTGGGCTTAAAATAATGCCTTGAAACTTGGCCCCACCCTCCCCTTTTCCTTTCTTTCTCTCTCCATGATGGTTCCTTCAAAGGGAAGCTGCTGTTGTTCCTCAGGTTACTGGAGCACCAGTGGGTTGTGTTCAGACCACTGTGGCAGCAGCTGTGTGGCCTGTGTGTGTCTAACCATCTTCTCTCCTTAGCTTTCTTCTCTGTCTCAGTCTCCTGTCTCTCAGCATTGCTGGTTTCTGCCGCCACAGGTGCCTGAGCCATGGACATCCCCCCTGGCTTATACTCTGGTATTAATAACCAGGCATTCTGCAGCTCAGCTCAGCTGTGTGTTGGGTTTTTGGACTGATGCGTTCAGGGTATTCCCAATGATCTATTCACAGCCACACCTAGATCTCTTCCTAGAGCAGTTTTCTGTAATTTAGGTTCAGGTAACGTATATCTGAAGTCTGAGATTTTCACATTTGGAATGTCATTTTGTTTCTTTCATGAGAAACAGTTCACAGATGGAGTTGTGAAGTTAGTTTCTTCTGAATTATAACTTCTCAGAAGTATTTTCTTCAACCTGTTTAGTTTTCCATTTGCAAAGGCCTTACAAACCTAGGCCAAATAAACCATTAATTAGGAGATTACTGGAACAGAGAGAAAACATGGGAAAGAATGAAAGTGGAGATCATTAGTACTGTTTCCTTGAAATAGTGTAAATTATGAAAAAGCTCAGAATCTTGTTTTTTCTTACCAACGTTTCAAGAAAATTAAATTTAATGCCAATGAAAAATGCTGCTTTGGCAATAAGTTATGTCATTCAGTGGCTAACACACCCAGGTAGGTATAATCCAGCTGTCAAAGACACATTGACCTTTCCTTAGAAATCATTCCTTCCAAACACGTTTGTTGATTCAGGCTTAGGGTGCTTGCCCGGGAACTAGTGAATAGATAATTCTTGCCAGGAAAATATCTGGAGAGAGAGATGTTTCAATTTCATAGTTAAACGAGAAAGCTGAAAAAGCTTTACTGAAAGATAAATTACTTCACTCTTTGTGAAGGAGAGGTTTCTAGAATGAATGATTCAATACTAACAATGTAGACTTTGAAAACAGGATGATTCCACAAATGTCATGCCTATCTATCTCCCTACACAGAAAACACACATGTAGATGCAGATGCAGAATCATGCGTGCAAGCACATATGTACGAGCTTTTTTGTAAAGATCACTAATATATCACGTATTTTGGCCCTCTAAAGAATGAAGTGGTCACTCTTAAGTGTATAACAAAAGGGAGAAACTCCAAAACATTCAGTGAAATTCTGTGTAATCTTAACATGGCTTTTAACATTTGCTTGGTGTTTCCTTATGCTTCCTATGTATTACAATTTCTCAAGATTACTGTGCATACATATACTAAATTTAAATGAATCTGATTTGGCATTAAATATATAAACAAAATTGCACAAATAGTTGTAAGGTCAAAACAATCTCCTCTGGTTCTAAAATGGAATAACATCCTTATACAGAATCATGCTGCAAAACTAGGTATGATTAGTTTTAATTTAAAATGGGTCAAGATAGGCAAGTGTTTATTTTTGTCAACTTCACTTGCCTTTTCCCTAGCAAAAGGAAAGCCACACCAGTTTGTCCTAGGATGCAGTATGGTCTGCTTTGTATTTCCCAACTCCCTCTTACTAAAATTTTAGACAAAACTGACAGACCCCTTCCCCTTCTTTCC
>NW_008238464.1:8652161-8659290 GCF_000691975.1 Corvus brachyrhynchos
TTCCCTAGACAATTTGAACTTATTTGTAGGAATACAAATGGAAAGATACCCTGACAGACAGGCAGATGTACTTGTGTACTGTCAGTTGCTTGCAGAGTGAACAGCAAGGCTGGGAGGGATGTGTGATGCCTCAGGCAGTGAAGAAGCTGGATATTTCCCTAGTGGGAACATGGTGAGAGGGGCAAATAGGCACATGTGGGATTGGTTAACTGGCTTAAAGGATGTGGGTGATTTTGAGAAAGGTTTTCTTAGGGAAGGGAAAAGGTTAAGTAGCTGAGAGAAATTTTTAACAGTGGAGGAAATAACAGGGAAGGAGATCTGAGGCAAGAAGTGAGGGATGATGGTGGTGGGTAGAGAACCAGTGTGACAAATGAAGCAAGAGCAGAATGAAAAAAAATGTAAGCTGTTTGATGCAGTTTCCTTACGTTTAGTTCTCTGTAAATTTTAACAGCATCTTACCATAAAATCAGAGCAAGACACAAAGCTGAGCTCTATACTGTGCTCTGTGCTCTGTACCCAAGTATCCCCTTATGTGAGGGCAGGCATTGCTTTTGAAGCTTTAGTTGGATCCACAGCCTTTACTACTCTTACTATTTTAACTGTCATATTTTTTGTAACTGGGTGATTGAGAAAGGCCTTAAGAAGAATTTTTGTCTAGACCATTAGCAATTTGCCTGACATAAGATACTTCTTCTGGATTCAGATCCGTACTTACCTTCAGGTACTGAGCAGATGATTTACCCTTTTATGTCCTGGCTTCCACATATTTTGAAATATATTTAATTATGCTTCCTACCTCATGGGAATGTTGCAAGGATTAGTTTGTACAGAGCAATGAGAATGCTAAGTATGGTAGTTATTTTCTTTTCATGGAATAAAAGCAAAGCAGAAACAAAGCAGTTTCCTTGCTACAATCCCACACTCGAAACCACCACCCATCAACAAAGAGTGACTCACCAGCATGATGAACCAAGGACAGAGTATTTACTCCTGCAGGTTTGTTTGCACAGGAAGAACGATTTTTGCTTCCGAGTACGCCTGGCAAGTACGGATAGGTGAGAAGTGGCTGTGTCCAGAACTGTGCTGATGGGCAACCCATACTGCATCCAGTCTTTTCTCTAGGGAGTGGAGCTGAGCAGGAAAATTAACATGGCAAATGGTAGGAGACAGTTGCAGCAGTGCCGCTTGGAAACCACCTTCAGTGACCTGTGCTGAGTGAGGTTCAAGAGTCAAAATAAATAAAAGATTTTTTAATTTTTGAAAAGGAAATAGAATTGAAAGATGATGTACCTCAACTATTATACATATGTGCATTGGTGGACTAGAGTAAACATGACAGATTCCAGATTATCATTAATAAAGTAGAAGAGAAATTTCCTAAAATTGTGTGCTACAGCCCTGCCAATCATGGTCTGGGTAAGCCTCATGACTGTACTCCAGCAGGGTCAGCAGTGGCAGTGGGGTGGGGGCTGTTGTTGGGAATGGCTGCTGGAGAATGTGCTGCTGCCTGGAGCAGTGTCTGGGGTAAGAATCTGATCACTGTGGCAACTTCATCTCTTTGTACAGGTTGTGTCCACACCTAGGCTGCCACCAAGTCTCGGATCATGATCTCTCCTTACACTCTCTCATCCACAACCAGATACTTGGCCTTGGGTCATCAGCTTCCTCTGTACCTGCCCACCTCTAAAACTAAGCGCTCAACCTCCGTGCACCTCATGAAATGAGCAACTCGGCACCATTTATTCAACTATGTAATGGAGCTCCTTATCCCTCAGTATGCTTTTCCTTTCCCTCTTTTGCCTGACTTCCGAAAACTGAGATGGTGCCAGAATCTGGTATGACCTTGGCTAAAGCACACACTGGGGAGCAAACACAGGAGCGATGACCTCTGTTGTATTCATCAAGAAGAAACTGCTATTGTATCTTCTCCAAACCCATACCACCCAGACACACAGGTATCTACCCTGGCACAGGTGAGATTCTGTGCATGTATCTCCCTATCTGGCAATAAAAGTTTCCAGACTGACTCACATCCCCAGGCAGCTCCTCCTAGATTCCCCTATATACTTTACAAAGATTCCTAATACTTTGATTCAAAGATTCAAAAGTTCCTTCAGAAGTTATTAATTTATAATGACAACTTGAGTATGCCCAGCACAGTAAAGGTGGTCATTGTACTTAACCTCATCAACATGTAGTCGGAATAAAGTTTTGCTTTGTTTGTTCTTAATTTATAGCAAAAGAAAGTTTCTGTGTCCAGGTGGAGAATTATCCCATTATCTATGGGTATACCCACTTTTCCACGTAAAACCACATTTCCCATGCTATTTTTTGCTATTTTCCGGTACAACACAGGTAAGTTATAAGGCCCAGTCACTCTTGGATTGGTCTTTATTAGGTCTAAATCAATCTGATTGCCTTGAAAAGCAGGCAGTATTTGCTACCTGGAGCCATTATGCACTACAGTTCCCTTAATCAGCAGACAGACAAAAAGGCCCTTTTAATGTAGACATGAAAATACAGTGCATCCTGAGGGAAGGCCACAATATTTTACTAGAAAATGCAAAGTCAGTATAAATGCTGGAATGGGTGTCTTTGCAAACCTAAATATTGAGTTCTATTTTTATGTTCTCTCACATGCAAGCACAGAAATACACTCTCAAGGCCTGTGGTGACTTCATTGTGAGGTTATACTAGCTAGTAGTATGACTCTAACATAAGCTCAGCATCAGCTTTGTCCTTTACAAGCTGGAAATTTATAAATATAATTTTACTTGAAAATTAATTAAAAGAATTGCTAAGTATAGTTATTAAAGATGTGGGCTCTATAATGTGCAATATACTTACTCCCAAGAGAAAAAAGTAGCCCTAGGGAAATTGGCAAATCTTGGAGTTCTAGGAAGAAAAATTATTCTTCTAAGTACTATTTCCTTGCTCCATTCTGAAAATGAGAAGCAAATAGGAGAACATTTATGTGCTGCTTAATGGACCAAGTGCTGTCACTAGAAAAACACTCATGCTTCTAAAAAGAGGGGGAACCAGTGCATTGAAAATGGATTCTCTTTCACACTTTCCATTTAAAAAAAGGACGGTGCTTTCCAATTAAAGTTTGCACTACAAAGCATGCAAATTCACAAATGAATAGTGAAAAGAAAGCCCAAGCAGTGTGCTGATTTGCAGCCCATGCTGAAGGAAGGTAAGAAGAAAGACACTCCAGGCAGTCAATACAATAGAAACTGTACCGACAATGGCAAAAGGGGGAAATAATAATAGTGCTGCCCTAGTCTGGGGAAATATGAATGCAAGAGGAAAGAGGGAAATAATAATAGGATCCATATTATGCATAAGAAAAGAGAATTTTGTGTAGGCTGCACAACCAAAGGACATTTGGTTGTGATTAGCTGCTGCTCAGTGTCAGCGCATGACTGCTGGTTTCATAAAATGGGGTTTCAGCTTAATCTCTTTTTGCATCAAGGTTGTTCACTGCAGTCTGCAAAAGCAAGTTGTCCTGAATTAAAATCTGTATGCATCCTGTCACGAAGAGAGGACGTTCATTGGAATCCTCAGACCCTTTGTGTTTCAGATCAACTTCACATTCCTTTTCAGCAATATTTAGACCATTTTGTCCCTTGTCACTGTGACTGATGACAAATACCCCATGGAGAAAGGATAATTTGCATTAGTCCATTTACAAAAAGGAAATGTTAGCTTATCCGATGGAGCAAAAAGAAGCCCACTGAAGAAAAAATACCCCAAAGCAATCCCCCCAAACTATACTGGTAGTGCAGAGAACTGCAGTAACAGAACACCCTCTGACTTTTAATTCTGTGTATGCTGTACATGAGGATAAAGGTATTCATTAGTTGAATAAGATGCTTTCTAGTTTAAAAGTACATTCTTATTCAATAGGTGGCCATCAGTCTTCAACAAAGCAGAAAAAATGACATCTCTGGTCTTCCAAAGACTAGTTGTTATCCATAAAGAATATATCATTTACCAGGTGGTATTTTTTAGTGTTCTCTGTCTGGACACAGCTGTTCTATGTCAAGTTGGTGATGTGTAACACATTTTTTAAAATGCCTATTAACACAGTTGTCAGTTGGGTGAAGATGTCTGTGTACTATTGTCTGCCAAGTCTCACCCCTCCCGCCCAATTAACTTCCTTATTGAGGTGACGGAAATAAAAATACAGGATCATTATGCAAAACACGTTTTAGTATTTACCTGGAAGCATTGGGGCAGCATGTTCTCAGAGATGGATGCAGTCCTAGAAACTAATTAAAATAGTTAAATTAAGCACTGTCTCACAGAAAGGTGAGACAGAGGAAAGCCAGCGTTCCAGAGGAATTGTGTGCCCTGGAACAGATTAATTTTTTGAAAACAGGTGGGAGGCAGAAGGTTATTTGGAAGTAGTCTTCACCAGTTCTCAGGAATCCTGTGTAAACAATGTTAACAACCTTCATTTGGAATAGTGTCAAACACAACAGGAAATAGAAAGACAAAAAGGGTTTACATATTTAATGTTTATTGACTTTTTTTGTCGGGTTGATTTTAAAGTTGAATTGCTTCAAGATGAGCCTACAGCCTTGAAAGAATTACTCAATAACCCCACTTCTGACACCGTAGCTCCCTGCTTTTATCTGTTAGGCTGTGCACCCCCTAATTTTAAGCAAACAAATGTCTTCAGAGCAGCTTCATCTGAAACCAAGACGCCATAGATAGAGCTGATGCAGTAATGAGCAGATTTTTCGTAAACAAACCTGTTTATCCACAAGTCTGCCTGGAAGAGATCTGAGGATCCAAGTGAATATAAAAACAAACAGCTTAGCTGTTGCTTTCCTTGGGCAAGTGTTTGTTTTTACTTAACGTGAAAATACAAGGAACTACATTTTATTGATTTGAAATGGCAATTGCTTCCTTTAGTTCAACATTATTATTTTTTCACAGAATGTGCTGTCTTTGATTATTTACTTGTTAGTGGAAAATGGCTGCAGATTTAAAAAATGTAATCACTGCCTGGCTTCTTGGAAAAGCACCGTTTTTCCATGTACATTTAACACCTTCTTACATAACTGGGTTAGCTTTGTCTGAACGGGAAGTTTCTGACAAACGCAGATTTTAAATCTCACAGAGCCTTCTTGTAACATGAACAGAGCATGTTCTGAACTCTGGGGTCTCTGCCTGCCTGTGCCAGTTCCCTGAGCTATCCCCTCGACCCTCATGACTAACCCAAAATGCACCTTGGGGCTAACACCATCCAAAATACAAAGTGATTTCTCCGTCATCACACCGGAACCTGTGAGAGAGACAGGCCTGGCAGGACAGTGAGAGTGTTCACCTAGTATTAAAAATGAGATGGTGGATGTGAGAGAGGAGATAGGACTTGCTAGGTCTTCCCTCAGGAGGGGGAGCCAGGCCTGTTGTGCAAAGGGATGTAGTCTGACAGGCTTTGGATAAACATTCAGATGTTTCAATACATCTAAATTGAATACAAAGGCTAGAGAAAAGATGGTTTTGTGGTTAAATTCCAGACTATGACTTACCAGATTTGCATCCCATCCCTGGCTCATTGCCATGTGCTTTCTACATTGCCACATGTAGGTTGCTTTCCATTTATATAGCTTGATTTTCCATCTATCAAATGTAAATAATAAAGCTTTTGATTCATATCCTCTATTTCTCCTAGTGTATTTACTGTATCAAAGGAATAAAGTAGTCAAAATGATCACAACAAGTCTTTTAGCATCCCCCTATGGAGCAGCAAATACCCAAACACTGCCTGAAAGATGTTTGTTTAAGTAGTTATTAAATGCTTAAAGTCATTAAAATCAGAATAAGGGCTGTCTTTTTCTGCAGGAGTAATAAATTCAATTTATTATTCACTTTTTTTTCCTACTTGCAGCATGGCAATTAAACATATTTCTTATTTTTTATTTGTAGAATCAAGTTGTATTTCCTCAGAGCAATCTGTACACTTGTATTTATCGTGTATCATCTAGCAATTTGAAGTAATTTTGGTAATTAATTTAGATCATTCAATTTCTATTCCTCCAACTGCTTTGTAAGTCTCACTTTTGAGAATAAATAAGAAATCTAGAAGTGTATTCAATTTCATTATCTAGGGATTGAATCCAGCTTTCCTGATTTAAACATCAGCAATTTAGATGCTTAGAAGAGTCATTCTCCTAAGTGCCTATGTTTTCACTAGCCAGTGATGAAAAATAGCTGCCTTTGAAAATATCTGGAAGAAGACCCTCTGTGCCTGTCTACGACCTTTTTCTTCAGACCTTTCAAGCAGCTGACTTTTTTTCAGTTTGGTGAGACAGCATATACATTAGAACTACTTTACTAGACAGTAAAAATTATGACAGGAGAAACTCAGACGCCTGCCCAAAGCAGTACTGTAAAAATACTGAATGTAACTAAGATCACAAGGTGTAGAGGAGGGCACTATTTCTATATCCTCCAGACAATTGTTTAGCTAGGAAACCATTTGTAACTGCCTAAAAGTCTGTTTTCTTCCCAAGCAGTGTGCACCAATCTTATGACACGGATTTAATAAATGCCCCATTTCCCAGTCTTCTCCATGTAGAGTAGTTTGAAGTTCAAGATAAGATAAATCACATACAATGCCTTCTCTAATTAATTCTGAATTATTTCCTTATTCAATAGGCCAGTTGTCCTGGTTAAGAAAATTATACTAGTGCATTACTGACAAGTTGATAATGATTGATCACTTGATTATTTTTCAGTCCATACAAATAGGCTGTTCAATAATGTATTTTGATATTTCAGATGTGTGAAAGCAATGTGACTGCCCCATTTTCCTCAAAATTCCTTTCACTTCTCCTCAGAATTGCCTTCTTTTCTTCCCTATCTTCACTTCTTTGGAGTGTCTTCTGCTTCTTATGAGTTTTTCAGGACTTTTGTAACAGATCAAAAATCACTTTGCCTCGTGTCTTCTACGTTCTTGAGTGCATTTCATTAGGGTTTGTCAACATGAGCACATCCAGTATATTTGGTAACCTGTTATTTCTCTGTTCCAGCTTCTGCTCCTATCCCTTCATTAAAATTCAATGTTTTTATTACTTGTTTACTATCTCCCTTTTTTTTTTTTTTTTTTTTTTTT
>NW_008238464.1:8659349-8679476 GCF_000691975.1 Corvus brachyrhynchos
TTGAATGTTTTTTTTTGTTTTTTTTTTTTTCCCCTTTTTTTTTTTTTTTTTTTTTATGATAAGGGGTGAAACTAGCTGTTACTTGCTCCATTGATGGAGCAATGTGTTCCTCTGTCTACTCAAGGTCCTACCTGAACTCTTTTCCTTGCCTCTTATATCTCCTGCTCCTTGTTGTGCCCTCAGCTTCTGTAAAGGCTTCCATGAAAACTGTGTGTTTGTACTTCTACTATTCCTTTATACTGGTCTTCAACAACATCTTCTTTTTCACTTGTATTTTATTTCTGTAAAAGTCCCTGAAGAGCTCTTAGTGCATCGTTAACAACGTTATAAGGCCTTACTTCATCTCAGATTATCAGTGTTTGAGGATAGGAAACAATTTCCTTTGTGATTTGGAACTTTTGGGTGCTCCCATGATATAAACAAATGTGTGAACTTTACCCCTCTCTAGCTGGAACTTTCCCAAGAAAAGTCTGTTGTTCTTTTTCCATTCAAAATTCCTTTAATTTCCCTGGAACTGTCATAATGAATTTGCAGTTTGGCAGGGTTCAAAGTTTCTGATTTCCTAGTCTGGATTTCAGTCTTCTCTACATCATCAATTACCTTTTCCTGTACCAAATTTCTTTGAGTGAGTGGATATTGCTCATTAAAACCTCATACGGCAGGGAAGAGAATATAGATATGACAGAGGGAAAATGAATGCAGCAAAAGACTGATCTGAATTTAAAAAAGGTATACAGGACACCTTGATGCAAACGTGAGGTTTTCTTTATACAGTAGGTAAGATGTTTAAACTATTTTTTAAAATATTGGTAAGCTGTACAGTTTCACTGAACTAGACACCTCTGAGGAAAAAATAATGTCCTGAACTCCTAACTTTTCTTATTTTTTCCCCTGAACAACTCACAATTGTAGTCATGCTTTCGTTCAGATCAGATTTCAGGATTTAAAAATAAAAACAATACTCAAAAACTGCACAATTTCTTTCCATTGCACAGCCTAAAATTAAATTCAGATACTAAATCTTCACAGCAGACTGTGCTTCTTCAGTGTAAAAGACAGTTAACTTGAAAAGCCTCACTGAAAGATCACGTGGCCTTCCCCTTACATATTTATGTGTGCATTTATTATATAATTAAGAGGCATAAACAAGGACATGCTGTGTTTGCGAGTTTCTGGAATCTCTTGTTTTCCCTCCATAGTGCACAAACAAGTCATTTAGGTGAACAAAGTCTGAAAGTGAATCATAAACTTGTGTTGTTGTTTTTCTAAGAGAACTTTCTCGGGTGGCTGCAAAACAGAGTTACCCTGTGGCAGGCCAAAGCACTGGTTTAGCCCCTAGAGTTCAATGCTATTGCAGAGCTAATTTTTGCAGACAGGCTGACAAAATTATCTAGTCACTCTGTGCCAAGGATAATGACATTATGGCTTGGAATAGAGCAGAAAGCAACATTATGCGCTGGTTTGAAGGGTATAAGTAAACAGCTTTGTTTATCACTCCATAAAGAAATTTGATACAAGCAAACACCTACTCTACCTAGAAGCCATACCAATGAAGCCTTGGATAAACTGGTGGTTTGTTTCTAACACCAATGAACGATTATATTCCAAAAAATAATTTATTTGTTTAAAAAAAAAAAAGAAAAAAACCCCATTGTGTTCCAATCATTAGATTGACAGGGACCAAATCCTTGAGAACTTTGTCATTTTCAGAGGCAGCTCTTGGACAACATGAGCTTTGACACTCACCCTGTATGTGTACATCTATATTGCAGCCCTTGGCTCATGGGACTGGCTGTGTACCTCAGCCATGCTGTAAATGAGACCGAAGGAAAGAAAAGGCAGGCCCGTGAGTCAGACAGGCACTGTGGCACGCCCCACCTGGGAAGTCTAGACACAGCCCATGTGCCTAAGAGTGCTAAGATGAAACTGCAGATAAAAGCAGCCCTGTAATTGGAGATGTTTTCATTTGGACTCAAACTTTGATTTGGTGTTTAAAATGTATCCTTCAAATAAGACTTCTTATATGAGTCTGTTGAGTCATAGAGACCTAAAATCAATTCACCTTTCTGCCACAGAATTTCTGTGTGGCCTTGGGCAAATCACTTAATCTCTCTGTCCTTATCTACAATTACCGAATGTTAAGCTGCCTTCTTGCTCAGCGTTTTCTTAAATGAGAATAAATAGGGAGTGAAAAAAAAAGACAGCAGTTTAGAAGAGATAAAGAAGACAGGAAGATAAAGAAGGAAAGGAAAAGGATGAGATGCAGACGTGTGGGATATAGGAAGGGAAGTGGACAAGGATGAAAACATACAGTAGGAAGAAGTGAACATGAAGAAAGCCTCAAAGGTGGCTAGCTCATAGAGAGCAGATATGGTTCTGAAAGTCATTTGAGAATCAAAGTGGCAGATGCACTAGCTAACATCTGCTTGGAATAAGCTGCATGTGTGTGAGGAGGAATGTAGGAGAGGGGGAGGATGGCCCGCACTGCCTGAGAAAAACAACTGTCAAATGATCAAAGGGTGTCGATTTTCTCTGAGTACAATGACCCTTTGATCTGTGACTTCCCATAGGTGAGTACTTGGATGGAGGATTCAGGGGTTAAAAATGAATAAAGTGACAAAATAGCACAGGAGTGTCCTAAGGTTTCAGTGTTTTCAGACTAGTCTGAAATCTCCCATGTAAATTAATAGCAAAAAGAGGAATTTTGCCAAGGTAACCCAGATACAAAATAACCAGTTTAGACTGAATGTGTATAAATGCCATGCTTAAATAACTTTTGATATTCAAAACTCTCGTTTTGAAAATAAGTGTTACTAATCATGCAAGTTAAAAATCATGAATCATGCTTGAAAAAAGTAATAGAAAGGATTAAATATCTGAAGATTTAAACAAATGAATGCCTTATTCTTTATATTTTCTTCTGTTTCTGTAAGTCTTGAGAAGTAAAATGGTTCCAGTTTCATGTTTTTTCAGTAATCATGATTTCTAGGAAGTCACATATTTAAAATGAAAGCTGAGATTCTTATGAAGTCCTATAGGTCTCCATTCCAGCAGCTGCAACTTTAGAAAAATGTTATTTGCTGTGAACCTTGCAATAAAATATCCTGGGAACTACTCTCCTTGGAAAATTGCACCCAAAATCCATCACTCCCTTCTACGCCTAGATTCCTCACATATTGTAAAAACTGTGATAAAACCACGTCCCTAAAAAAAAGCCAGAAAAAGTTCTTTCCATGGGGATTCCCAAGGTGAATTTTTTATGACCATAAAAATCCCATAGTAGTCAACAGGAGTGTTAGAAAGTACACAAGACTACTTGGTTATTCAAGAATCTTACTCAAATGATTCAAACATGGATTCTCACCAATATATAAAGCACAAGAAGAATTTTAGTCTTGAAAGTGGTCTAAAAGTCAAAATATCAAGCTTTTAAATGAGGTTTTCAGAACTTGGCTACATGTTGAGGGCACCATTGGTTGGACTGTAGCTGCATTGTACTAATTAAATTATAATGGCAATAACCTGTGGAAATGTCAAGAAAACTGTCTCTATTACCTAGTAAAGGCTTGAATTAGGGTAATAGAAACAATCCTCCAGTCAAACAAAAGTCACTGTCATCAGACACATTGTCTAGTTATGGGAAGCACTAAGCACTAATGAACACCCTTTCCTGGAATGTCATACTAAATTTTGTGAAGATGGTGGTGACTATCCATCCCCAACTTACATTTTCAAGCAAACAGTTGTTTGTCTCAAGCTTCATTGCTTTCAACTGCTGTGTGAACATTGGAGATCTTGGCACAAAAATTTATGCCAGTGACTGCTCCCCAAGATTGTCTCTTGCCCTTAAAAACATAAACTTTTAGAAGTCTTCTGCTGCTTGGCATTTCTCTGAATTCCTCACACTGTGAAAAGGAACATTTGAGTTCGAGCTCCTGAAAATGGCATTGACTAATGAATTCTCTAGACTTCCATAAATAAAGTACTATCCATCCTTCCCTGGGGTCATGAAGCCTTTGGTAAATTCACAAAGGGCACTTCTTTTGAGGGAATATATAGAAAAGATTAATAGAACTGCAAGCGCAGCATTTTTTTTTTCTCCTCCAACTCCCACAAAACTAAGGAAATGGCAAACCAAAGGACTTGGGAAAAGAATTAATGAATCATTCAAACTTAAATGGATCCAGGAAATATTCAGTTACTTTAGTGGTAGAATTTACCAACTTGACAGCTCTGTGGAATTTTGTTTCCTATTTATCTGAAGACAAACTGATACTCTGGAGAGGTAAGTCAAATTTTCAGTGCTTCTGTCTTAAAATGCATCACGCTTGACTTACAAATAGCTGCACTACAAGAGAGAAGTGCATTACCATATTCAGGAAGTCCTTAACCTAAAAAATCCAGGAATTGGCAATGGAATTATGCAGATAAATTATTTTGAGATGTTGGGGAACATTGTTGGACCACCTGCTAAATTACACCAATGTCCCAAAGCACCGTATGCAGAAGCTAAAGAATATCTATACTATGGTCAAAATATTTAAAGTTTCATTCTCTAAACTGGGATATGATTTTAACATCTGTGGTGAAACTATCAGAAGCTAAGTGTTGCTCCCATGTATTTATTACCAGAAGTAGGATATTTATTCCCCCTTTTCTTAAAAAAAAAAATGGATTCCTGATTACCAGTGAGCAATCTCTTATATTATAAAATTCCAGAAAAGCTAATGATGTAAGGCCAGTGTCATGTCTGGCTAACAGCAGTGCATTACAGTGAGAATAATCCTACTGAAGTAAATGGGGTTTGGTTTACTGTCCATTCTTCTTAACATTCAATTTATTCTAGCATGATTTTAATAGTGGGACTGAGATATTCACTGAAACAAGGATGAAGGTTGCTACCCAAAAGACAGTGAAGGTTCAAGGGAAATGTGGCAGAAAATTAAGAGAGGATGAACAGTTTAGGTGGGTTCTGGTGCTATTACAGAAAAAACTACTTTGAGATCTAGTACAGGTGGTGAGTAAGTAGGTGGCCTCTTACCTTGGGCAAGAGTGAATATATTTCAGACTATTATCTTTCTTTGTTATCGGTAATTTATTGCACACATGATTTTTTTTTTTCAATAGCCTAGTGTGCTGGGTCTATCTGGGTGGAGCTAGTTTCCTCACAGCAGCCCATATGGTGCTGTGTTTGGGATTTGTGACTAAAAAAGTACGACTAACACACTGACATTTTAGCTGTTGCTGAGCAGTACTTGCATGGCATCAAAACTTGTCTTTTTCCCACTCTGCCCCCGCAGGGAGCTGGGGATGTGCGCAAACTGGGAAGAAAGGCAGCCACGACAGCTGACCTGAATTGACCAAAGGATACTCCATGCTTTAAAACCTTGTGCTCAGCCATAAAAACTGTGGAGAGGAGAGTGGTTGGTGTGGCATGTAGTCACTGCTCAGAGCTGGCTGAGCATTGATCTGCTTGGAGAAGACAGTGAGCAATTGACTTTGCATCACTTATTTCTACTCCTCTTTCCTCCATTTATTTCTTCATCTCAGCCCACAAGCTTTCCTGCTTTTGTTTTTCCAGTTCTCTTCCTCATCCCACTGGGAAAAAGAAGAGGCTGTGTGGGGCTTTACTGCCAGCTGTGGTCAATACAGCACAGAGTTTAAAAATAAACTTGATCCTGCATGGAGAGAAATCTCTTCTTCATTTCTGTGCCAGTTTTGCATTTTCAAACACATAGTGTGCCAGATTTGTTACAATCTCCATGCAGATATGAGAAGTCATTCTCCATAGTCACTCTTCATCACAAGAATTTGCCATGTGAAGTCTGATCATACCAAGCATGTGCTGCATCATCAGACGCAGTGTGTGGGCTCAGGTGTTGGCCGATGCCTTATGGTGACTCTGAGCAGAGGGTCAGGCTAACACTTGTGCTATAACGATGATACAACCTGAGCTGACTTGTCATTCCTTCCCTGATGGAAGCAATAGCTTTTTATGGCATGTTGAACCTGTTCATTTGCAAAGGAAAGAGCTGTGAAGGAAGTAGTGTCACGTTTTCAAAAGCTGCTGGGTTTGACATGTGCAACAGGCCAGCTGAAATCACTGTGCTTAAGGGGAAACTGGGAATCGTGCTCACAGCTGACCGATGATGCTTCCACAACTACCACTATTGTAAGCATTGGTCCTGCACTTCTGTCATTGCCCATTTAATACAGATATGTTACTAAACTTATGCCTCATTGTTAAGCCACTACAAAATCCACAGGGAAGTGTGGCTGAAAAATTCCTCTGTCCTCATGTCTTGAGGCTGACAAGGACTGTAACTCTCGCGTGAATGATGCTGTTGGTAGCCAGAGAGAGGTACAGCCATGTGCTGCTGCTAAGGCATGTTTAGATGCTGTGGATACTGTGTGGGAGGTAACAGAAAAACAAGGGTAGAATGCAGGTATCCCAGGAGGGATGGTATAAATTAGGTATAAAAGAAAGACATTAGAAAACAATTCCTAGTGTTTCTTTGGTATTCTCATATGCATAGTAAAGGAGAAACCAATGTTTCTTGTTTAAATGTAGAAAAAAGAAATGAAAATGCTTTTTTGCTGCTCTTTAAACTGCGTCAACTGGCAACACAGGCACTCATTCCATTTCTGAGCTCAAGAGAAAAAGCCATAAATCACATCAATCAATAAACCCAAATCTGCCGTAACCTTCAATAGATGAAAAATAACAGTAGCAGTAATCCTTACTTGATACACTTGTTGTGAAGTATCATCCATTAGTCTTCATAAAGTGCACTGAGATCCTCAAATATAAATGTACAACATGCTGCGTGTGGAAAACATGTTTGAGCACAGCAGTAAAATGACCAATACAGCTGAAGGCCCACATATCTACAAGTGTTAGTCTGACTTTCATTTAATTTGTATTGGTGTTAATCAAAATGGACTTACATGAAGTGATAGAAATTACATTGCTGTGATATATGTGAAACTGCAATTAAATTTTTAAATGCTATAAATTCATAATACCTACTTCAAGATGCTATAAATCTGTAGCTATTTCTTCTGTAGGACATTTACAAATCTAATATAGACATAGGCCTGATCCTTCCACAGAATTATACCAAGCGGCATAAGCTGAGGATCTGTCATGAAAGGAAGTATAATGAGATTATTCACTGTGATAGGGATAGAGACTGTGATGAGATATCATGACTGTATTTCATTCTGCTGAGAAAAGACCTGATCTATAAGAAAATTAATCTGGTGGAGTAATTACAATCTGCTTTTCTAAACCCCATCCTCCAGCCTAATTAGAAAAAAAAAAAAAAAGAATAAGAGGAAATATAGCTAGGGTGTGTCAGAAGCAAATTCAAGAGTTTCAAAATTTTTTTGAAGGATATATAGGTATTTGCTAACTGCTTGTTTAGTTGACAGTAGTAAGTCAATGTACAATTAGCCCTATGAAAAACATTCTTACTACTTTAAATTTAAGCTATTTGCTTCTTTGTTTCTCCATCTTTTCTCCATCTTTTTGTCTTCCTTCATTCTCCTGTGGTAGACCTTCTCTTCAATACACAACTTTCTCTCTTGCCTGTTTATTCCCCCTTCACACCTGCAGAAAAAGCAAGAAAATATCGTCCTGAGAAGAACACAAGCAAGCTAAGGATATTCTGAATAGAATGACCCTGATCTTGAATCTGTGATGTTTAAGCCTGCAAAAGGCTCCCATTGCTTAGAAAGCAGGAGCATCAGCCCTTGGAAAGGCAGGCAGGGCTTCTGTTTGGATAACACTGTGTATAACTCTCTTTCCTGTGTTGAAAAAAATAGGATTTAATGAACTCTAACAACTGGAAAAGCCACTGAATTGAAAGTGAAGAGAAAGTTAGCCTCGACCACCAAAGCATGCCCTGATTTGAGAGTGAATCCATCAGATGATACCTTACAAAGAGAGATTCAAACTAAACACTTTATTTTCAAGGTTGACTACCAAATACTTGTTAAAATGAAGTCGTTTCATTGACTAGATGTTCCTGTCCAAAACAATTTGTACAGACCTGGCAAATCATTAAGTGTTTTCTGTTAGTAAAAATAATGAATGTGTTATAAGAACTCCTCAAAATGAACCTCTGACAGTGATTTAATAAACGGACATCTAAATCCTAGTGTTTTGAAATACAAAAAGGCATTGGTAACATGTTTTATTTTCTTCCTTTTTCTTCAGATGTGAATTTCAATGTTACATGATTTTTTGTCCCAGTGTATGATTGAAGAGTCGTATCTCAACTTCTGGATTTAAATGACTTTATAAGTAACTGAACAATGCTATTGTTTGGATCATGCTTCATGCTTGACTTTCACTACTTAGTTGTTGGGTTTCCATGTGAGAGAGATAAAATACATTCCACATAATTTGTTTTCAGTTTCCTGTGCCAAAATGTTAGATTTTTTTCCTATCTTTTTGTCTTACTAATCATAAGAAGACATGAGTCCATGAGCAAATAGATAACAAATCTGTGAAAATATGACTCGATTGATAATAGTGATATTTTGTGGTAATCTTGCATAAAACTCTAGGAAAATATATGGAGTTGTTACTTTCAGAACACGTTGAAACTTTGATCTCTAAGAGAGAAAGAAATTACGTATAACTTCTGGCCCTACATGTTTATCTTTGAACACTGTTTTGTTTTCCAATGGAATTAGCAGACAGTTTACATATCACGCTAAATATCTAATGGCATGCACACATGTATAATAACTAATTACCTCCCCTTTACTTTTTTTTCCCTAGGGCAACCAAGATAATAATAGCAATTTTTTTGTATATTTTTTCAAGCTTCATAGTGATTTGGAAGGCCCTTGGGCTACATGAAAATTAGAGAATTACATTAATTTATTTCTGTCAAATTAAGAGCATTTGAAAAGACCTAAATATGGCATTTAAGATCACCCTCACTGTATCTTTATTTTAATAAGTGAGGGCTTATTTTTTCCCCTCTCATGAAATTAATTTTTAAAGTTTATACTTTTATCATATATCTCCTGGGATACATCTGTGAAGGCTCATGATTCTCAGTTGAATTCTTGTTGTAATGGGGACAAGACCTTCCTTGCTGATAGGTGAAGACACGACAGCAATCACATCCTTCTTCATGTAAGGAAACAGTTATCCCATTGTTCTCTGTTTCCAGAACGAAAAGAGAAGTTGCCGGTTTGGAAGGACTTTTGGAAGAAAAGCCAACATGGTAAAATCAGGAGGTCTGTGGAAGTATTTCTGCTGTCTTATTGTGATCTGTGTGATGTCTTGTACAAATGCAGTGATTGGCATGCACAGAGATGAAAAAACCAAAACTGTTCCTTCCTCTCTGCAGTCTGTTTCGTCTTTTTACAGGCAAGACACAAGAGGACTCTGAAGACAAGCAGGTCTTTCACTTTCACTAAGGCCTCAGAATTTTTCCTGGATTTACAATTCTTGGCGTTTGATACAGGTGTCTAGTTCAAACCACCCATCTCCCATGTTCTTTTTCCATGTGGTAAAGAAAGGTCCTTTCTGGTGTCTTCCATAGCTTTATATTCCTTAGAGATGAATTGTACCTTAAAATTTTAATGGAGTCCCCCAGATGAAAAGGAATACAAGAAATTAATTTTGCCCATAACTTTTGTCTTGTTTCCTAGCAGTTGTAGCTGGTGGTGTCATTGTTTGTGAGTTTGGGGAAAAGGCCGTGCTCAGGGCAATGTGATTGGCACTGTACATGCTGTTGCTTCAGTCAGGTAACTGTGATCTGAACTCATTCCTGTTCTTTTAAATCACAGGTCTACCAGCTGGGCACAGGGAACAACAACATATGCAGCTCTAAAAACACAAGTCCGTGTCTTTCCCCTTTGTGACATCTATGTTTATGGAGAGAGGAATGAGCCATACCCGAAAAAATAGTTTCTTGTGTTAATAGCTTACCATCTGGGACTATTGAGGAGTCCTAGTCCATTTAAGAGAATGCTGATGTTGAGAAATAGATGCAATATTTGTGGACAATATCATATTTGTAAACAAAACTTTAAAAGTAAGCATCAATTCTGCCTTCCAGGGAAGTGGGTAGCTAAACTTCCAGTGACTTCCATGAACACAGGCTTGTGCCCCATGTGCATTTTTTTCAACTCAGTTCAGCATGTTCAAACACATATTACAATAATCTAATTGCAGTGCAGTTCCTTCCAACCACCAAGTATTACTTTAATTGCGTAGCTCATATTTACGGTATGTACAAGGCCTTAATTTCCTTCAGCTCTGTGACTTCCAGAGTGACAAGGCTATTGTTTTGGTGTGCTGGTACATCTACCATGAAAGAACTGACCCTTTGCATTTCTGGCAAAATGGCAATGCTTTGCCAGACCAACAATTTAAAAGAAAAAATGTAAGATGGCAGAAGACCTGCTGGTGTGTATTGTTCTTGAAGGAAAACTCCTTACTCTGATTGGGGGGACATTGGTTTAACAAACAGCTTGAAATAGCAAAAGCCCATCCACTGCTGTTCCTAGCAGATGAAAATAATAAAAGTACTGAAAATAAATGAGGCACTCAATCTCTAGAAATAACCTTTTGTATTCAAAGATAAAAGCTTAAGAAGCTGGCTAGTTGCCAAACAACAAAACGAGAACTGCAGTTGAAAATTTATATACTCCTTTCAAGCTCTGTAGTCAGGGTCATACCATTAATTATAAATGACAGCATGAGGCTTAAAAACAAATGGTTTCAATCTCACCTTTAGGCAGAAACGAAGCAAATGTTTTATTCCCATGGAGCACTATGCTGGCATGTTGCAGAAGGATTAAAACAATCTAAAACTGAAAGCGGGTGGCATTTCAGGGGAAAGGTGGTTCTTGACACTTTAGTAGCTTGATGATACCCTACTGGCATAATAATTTATGTTGTTATCAGCTCTTTATTTAATGGTAAGCAGGATGGATATTAGTGCTTTTTAAAAAAATTAAATACAATACAGATTCTGAACGTGTTTCTTCTCCACCCTATTTCCTTATGTAGCTACTTGTATTTAAATTTCAAATAAAAGACTAAATAAAACTATGTGATTTTTTATGTTCTTTACCTTCTTTTTCTAAACCTGGAAGTCTGACAAGGTCCTAAACGTAGGATGTGCCATTTGGGGATGGAAGATTCAGAGCTTATGAAATTGCCATCTCGATCTGATCTGGCAGACCATCTAGCAGGAGGCTAGGCAGGACTACCTTGGATGTCTCAAGTGCCATCAGATGCTTGTGTTTAGACCACCAAATCAAATTTTAGAAGTCTATACAAGGCCCAAAGAAGTAAAAAAATCAGATGCACTGTGGGTATTCTCTGAAAATGATGTAGATTTACTCATGCAAATATAATTCAGATTCTGTTCTCAAAATTGACAGCATGAAGAGATTTATTCTTTAAAGTAACAATTTTGAACAAACTGTCATGAGTCACTTGTTTTAGAGAAATACCTGGCTCTTCACTTTAGGCCACTGCTTCCTCATATAATGAATTCTTCCAAAGTATGATTTCAGCATCAGGAATAGATGCATTCTATGCTTCTCACTCTCAGTCCTGTCAAATTGCTTCCAAGGTACACAGTCTATTACAAATTGGGGAAAATTTGCCAAAAATGGGATGGGAATACTCTTTAGGAAGTTACATAATTGTTCTCCCACACTCTCATGGTTCATATCTCCAGCAAGCTTATTTATTTATTTATTTATTTATGTATTTAATATCCCTAAACAATCAACAATCATTACTAAGCTCTCTGCATTTTCAGTTTTGTCACCAGATACGTAGCATCTCCATTCACCATTAAGAGATCAATTCTCCATGTGGAAACTTGCAGCCCACAATACCAGTCAAGGACCTGTTCAGGTGCGTATGTGCAGCATTACTAAAAAGGCTCTGAAGTCTACATGTTCTCAGGGAATTCCTGATGGCTTTGTGTGATTAGTCTTTTTCACAGTGTGAAAGGAAATGCAAGGACTTAATTTCTGCTTTCCATAGAGTGTGGAATAAAAGGTTTATTCCTTCTTGTTGTTCTGTAAGACCAGATAGGTAGACTTACTAATGTGAACACTGGATGCACAAGAAAACTTCCTAATAATAGGATAGCAGACTTTCTAGGAATCCAGTGAGAACAAAATTATTTTCTTTGTGTGCTTAAACATATGAACATAATTGTTTTCATCATTCTTTTATTTCTTTATCTGGGAAACCCTTCTTACCACCTAAAACTGTAGGTGAAGAACTTTGTACCGAGTATGCTTTTCTAGGAAAGAGTTGCTTCCATCTGCAGTCTAGGCAGAGGTGGCATGAGACTGGAATGTACCTTTGAGAAATTTAGAAGTAGGTGGCAGGCATTAGCCTTGAGATAGCTGAATAACACCATTTGCAAATAACTACTGTTTGTTTTCTATACAACAGCTGTGAGAATAAGGGAAGGGAAATAAGAGAAGCTATCAAGACATCCTGAACACTAATTTTGCTGCCAGGACTCAGCATGAAGAATGTATTTTACACCTGTTTTGAGGAAGAGTGGGAATTTTTGGTTTTTGGTGTTCTCTAAAGATATTTTTGGCTGTAGAAGAGGTATAGGTCTATAGTAGACATTTTACCTGTGTGCTCTCACAAATTCTGAATTGTGGGTCTTCAGATTGAAAGGCACAGATTATTTCAGCACCTGGGGTCGCAGGAGTGAAGGGTTTGCCATCAGCTAGGTATCTGATCTGTGTGGTCTGTGGATATTACAGCAGGGCTTTAGCTGATAGGCAAAAATAAAAGTGCCTTGTAAAATCACAGAACATGACTTTATTGTCCTTATAGTGCAATTGGTACAAGAAGTGCCAAAGCTGCAAACACTGAGAACATTTAGAACACTGAGAACTGCAAACAATAGGAGTTTAAATTAAAGGATGAGGGAGATTTAACTCAATAACTTGCAGCCAAGAAATGGTCCAGAGCTGCAGTGAACAAGCATATTTCTCCCTGTTAGGCTACTTGAATACCAGGATGGTAAGACATTGTCAGCAATGAAGTCCAGAGGGTCCCAAGGGTCTTACTGGAAACATTTTGCCCTAGCCAGGCAATTTCTCTACTGTGTATGTAAAATGCTATTGGAGGAAGCAGGAAAGGAGTGAAAAAGTCAAGGCACCACTAACTGTCTATTTTTTTATTCATGTCCTGGAAGTTCATTTTCATATTTCTTTTTATTTGTTCTCTCTTTTAATGAAAACCTCTTTCTTTTCATTCTTGGGGGAGAAGATTTTACCTGAGTCATCCAGTCATGTTTTGCAAAAGTCTTTAGAAATTCCACAAAATTTTCCTCTTTTCCTCTTTTTTTTTTTTTTTTTTTTTTTTTAACTCTCACATTTGTAGACTCATAGACTCATAGAATGGTTTGGGTTGGAAGGGACCTTAAATATCATCCAGTTCCAACTCCCCTGCAATGGGCAGGGACACCTTCCAGTAAACCAGGTTGCTTTAATTCCCTGTCCAATGTGGCCTTTATATGCAAGACCTATTCTACAGGTATTAGACTAAGACTGACTCTGTTGTTTGAATGACTGAAAATTGCAAGTCTAGAACTTTTAACACAGGAAAATCAATAGAAATTTATTCTTATTTGTATTGTTTTTATGTTAGCAAAGATAATATCTTTATTTGAGGGTTCAGAAGTGTCTTCATATTTTCTCAGTCTTGAAATACCCTGAAGATTGCAGGGTCTTACCCACTAGACATTCTTCTTGTATTCCTTATGTCTTCACATTGCAATCCAAGTTTGCTATCAGAATATCAGTGTTACTAGTGGTTTGCTGCTGTGTCTAATTTCTTTCAGTGGGGTCTTAGGCCTTGTGACCACACATCCATAAATAGTGTCTTCCTTAAAGATCTGGAGCTGTAGAGGGAGTTCTGATGAAACCAGGTAAGAGACTTCCTCAAGAAGTCCTGATGCTGGAGAGTAACCTCTGTGACAAAGCTAATGCCTAAAAGCTATCCAGCAAAGTGTGTGCTATTGCTGCTTATTAAATAATCTGGAAAAATGCATCTTTTGGGGAATTAGAGAGGAGACAGCAGTAGCTCTCTTTGCAATACTGGAGTAACCAGAGAACTTTTTATCTCCTCTTTCCTTCTGTGTCAACTATTCTCAGCCCAGAGTTTACAGAGTCAATAATGTTGCTTTGTACTTTTAGGCAGTGTGTGTCTGTGTGCATGTGTGAATGTCTGTATGGGGGTGCGTGTGTAATTGGAGTCTTTGTGCCTTGCAAATTGCACTGGGCACTATGTTGCCTAATATTTCTGCAATACATTTTTTGGAAAATGTGAAAATCATATTGACAGAGGTTTCACTGCAAATAAAAAGAAACTTAACTAAAATTTGTGATGAACCTAAACAGAGTGGCTAAGATTTTACTGTAATATGCACTGATAAGATTTCTACTGAAAAGAAAATGCTATTCTAAGATCCATCCTGGTATGAAGCTCATTCTAACTTTCCAAATTAATTCCCTTGGTGAATGAACCACAGTGTGTATTTTGTACATGGTACAGAGTAATACATTCTCAACTCCCAAATCTCCTCCTCTGATAAGGATTTTGAAAGTTCTGCAATGTGGAAGTGATTAAATGGAATGGCTCTGGGAGAGGAAGGACCCTTGGAGGGGGGAGAACGAAGGGTAAGGAGCTGAATGGCAGGACTGAGAACTCAGAAATGCACACATTTTTCAATCATGCTGAAATTCTCCAAATAGACAGCTATGATCATTATGCAGAGTGTGATTTGCTCTTGAAAAAGCAGAGTGACTCTCAGAGGAATCCACATGAAAGAACAGCTATTAAACTCACACGTACAGGAGAAAGAACCCATCTATATCCCCTCTTACATCAAATGGCAACATGCAGTCAAGTTGAGCAGTTGAACAAATAAAATGGTAGAGTAGATTACCACAAGGGACAATGAGTACGCTGAAAACAATTTGGGAAAATGTCTTAATGAAGCAGGAAACCTGTGGAAGAATGAGAAAAATAAGATTAAGCTGAAGAATCGAAGGGAAAGCTAATAGGGACTGTGCCAGTACTGAGGAACTGGGAATGAGTCCCAGCTTTGAGGTCACTTTGGCTCCATCCCAAATTCATGTCAGAGTAAGATTTGAGTGCATGTCAGTCCTCCCCCACACTCTGGCTTCCATGTGAGGGAAGCCCTTGTAAGAGGGCAGTCAAGGATACACAAAGCAGAGCAGAAGGAAAAGGAGAGCAGAGGTGTGGGACCCACCCGCTCTGTAGCCTTGACCCGATTGAATGGCATTTGAGATAAATGCTGCCAAATGTCTGCAAATGGATTCACTTTATGGAAACCTCAATGTCTCTGACAGCTGGAGCTGCTAAGAGAGCTATTAATAGAAAGATATCAATAAAGGAGTGATATATTGCTGGCTGTCTTGAGTAAAACATTTCCATTGTATACTAATTACATTTATTACAGATATGTGAATTTTATGTACTGATTAGGCTTGTAAGTTTAACCAACCAATAATGATCTTGACAAATAAGATGAAATAAATATGAACACCTCATAATTTTGGGATAATCCTTAAATTATGACTGGACAGGCTAATAAACTTTAAATATTGGCCAAAATTATGTCAACATAGAATATGATATACCATCCCACAGAAATATGTTAGCTCAATGAACAGAATTGAGCGTCCTAACATCTCTTGCATTCACTCCTATCAGGTTTTGGCCCCAAATATTTTTTTTTTCTTTCTGAAGATTTCAAAATAGTAGTGCACAGTTGGTCTGTCCAGAAATATTTGGCCTGATTCTTCATTGCATCATGGTTAAACTCAGTGGAGTACATCTGAGTCCTGTACAAAGAAAAGAATCCAGCTACCTGATTCTGGGACTGTAGCATTACGCCTAATTCTGTTAAAGATTAGTGTACCAGTTTTTAAATAAGTGTTTTAAGAATAATTGCATGCTTCAGCAAAGTTACCCAATATGGAGGCGTAGGTCTCTCTACTTGCTTGTTAAAACAAATGGTACATTGAGTTTCTGTTCTACATATTGCCACAAATGCAATTCCTATAGAGATGTTTATTATTTAAATTCTGATTTTGAATAAAGTCAGTGAAAACTGTGGATTTCTGTACATAGATCTTTTGTGGCGCAGAAATTTCTTTACAGCAGAAAGAACACCATGATGCAAAATACACTGCAGTCACTGGCAACTAAGATTAACAGCTCAGGTGTCAATTGCACTGCTGACACATTTTCACTTGGAGGTTGGCTGAGTGCCCCGGCTCATTTCACAAAACCCTCTTCAACAGTAACATTCAGATTGTAACAGCTTTCACCTTCCATCCATCTGGTTGAGATGATGAATAAGCACCAGGATGGTAAAGGCCCCCAAAACTTTAATAAAAAGCACTTTTGATCCTCTAAGCTGTTTGGTCCACTAAGGGCCTCTTGCTGGGAGAGTGGGGACATACCTGGTAAGCACAGTCTGCTGACCATGTTACCAAAAGAGATGTGTTTTCTCACATGATCATTTTGCCATCCAACCACTGCATCTCTGCTGTAAGTAAGCCTGTTCCCAGACACACCAGATGGGAACAGTGTTGGAGAACACTCAAAAGGAGCTCTGCATTGAATAAAATGGGGAAATGCTTCCATGGGCATGCTCCAGGCAGCCCTTATGAGAATGTCGTGCAGCTGTGAAAGTTGCTGGCAGATTAAGATACTGGGTGTTGAAACTCATGACAAAAAATAAAATTCTCAGGCTGAGGCACAGCACACTGCATTTGGCAAATCTTAAACACTTGTAGTTTAGTCATTCAGCTTCTTTCTCCCACCTCCTCCCTGTGAATATTCATGTGTAGTCTTAGGCTTGCTTACTGCCTTTTCACGTTGTTCTTCGTGGTGGGTGCTGTGACTCACGTTGCTTGCCTCAGACTCCTTTCTCCTTGTTCCCCCACAGCTCCTCACATAACCTCCCCCGCGCCACAGACACCTCCCTCCATTCATTTCCTATAGACTTCTGCAAGGAGTTGCTAGGTTTTTTCTTCCGCAGAAGATGCAACACCCCACAGAACCATCAAAACTTGCTGTCCTTATTCTCTGCTGAGCCATATGCAACGGGGAGCTCCTCCCCTACTCATCTTAGTCATCCTCTGCTACGACACAGCCATCTCTGACCTCACTTCTCTCTCTGTGACAACTCCTACGACACCTACATACAGGAGCTGACGCAGCGCTCTGACTCTTCTTCCTGTGACACAATCATCTGGTGCTTCATCCCTTCTGAGTTAATTTTTGTCCTTCAGTGTTGCTGGTGCTGCCTATGCAGAAAAGATTGCCCTTTTTCTCAAGGAGGGATGCTGCTCCTTGTTGGATCTCCATGTTTATGGAGGGTTTGTTATTGAGTGGGATTGTGACTCGTGCTCAGAGTGTTGCTGAGCTCTTGACAATGAGCAGAATGCAGAATCGTTGTTGAAGTGTCTGCTACCATGTCCTTTTCAGACAGTATTGATATGTGCCAGAACCAATCTGTCACTGATCAGACGATTATAAAATGGCCCTAAACATGTGATCTGAGCTGAAGTTAAGTATAGGAGAGCACAGGTTAAGAAAAACCCCAACCTTAATGAAAAAAAGAAAAGAATGTGGTTATGAAAACAGTCATTCAGTCAGTGCAGTTTTATGACTGCTTTCTAGAATACACTAAAGGATGAGCTCTGTGGATCAAAAGTAACTTGAAGAAAACGGAGCTATTCCAATGTCAGTCAGGTCAGAAATCAGCACCAGTCATTGTCTTAAAGATAAATGATACAAGCTCATAGAAAAACATAAGCAGTTAAAATATGAGACTTGGAGAAAGCAATGAAAGGATGAAGCGATTCAGTGGATTTAGCACAAACTTTAGAAGCTATTACACTTTGAAAAAAATTTTAAAATAGAGTGGGTTTTTTCTTATACTGATTTCAAGAACTTCAGATGCCTTTAATTTAGTTATTAGTTTGTGTATGGTACAGGTTCAGTAGCTCAGCACTGGAGTGGTCCTATGCTTTCTTTACATTTTATTGCACTAGGTAAAATTGCTCTTGCTTTCAAAGTAAAGCTGATTTTTTCAGAATTTTCAACTGAAAATAGTCACATTTTGGTGAAACTTTTTACTGAAAGTTAAAACTCTATATTTTTATTATCTTTATTATACCAGTGCAAAAGAGACCAGTTTGTAAAATGGTAAACTTGCACCCTAGGCTTTTATGCTAAGCTTGTATGTGCATGTAGAAAATTGCATTTATACTATGAATCAATGCAAAATAATTTTGGAGAGAATAATGATATAAAATTTTTTTATGTGTGACTTTTTGAAGAAATTTTATTTGGGTTTATTCCAAGCTCTACTGTACAGTGCTTCTTCCTGGCAATGGGCTACTAAAAGCATACATGTTCCATAACTCCTACACTTCATGCTATAAAAAGATACAGAACAGCATCCATGTGATGCCATCCATAGGGATACTACAAGAGCTTGTTGAAACCTTATTTTTATTTTGAGATGTCGAGTGGAAATATTTTCTTTTCTACATTTTGGTATAATTTCAGTTGACCTCACATTAATAAAAAATTAATCTTTTGTTCACAAGATTGAAAAGAGAAAGAGCCAGTTGCAAAATATTTCTTATGATTAAGTCAGTAGACTTTTATAGTTTGTCTCATCTGAGACAGGTGCCTTCTGCTGCATGATGAGAGAGCTGTGCTCTGAGTCAGGGGCTTCTGCCTATGTTTACACATGGGGGTTTGGGCATTTCAGAGTAGAAATAATTTTTTTTTTAAAAGCGCTTTGAACAGCTAACAGCTGAAAGTGACCACTGCACTTCCATCAGCAGCTAAAAACCATGTTAAAGAGAAAAGGCATGGAAAATACATAAACACTTTAGCCAGGACCTGTTTAGGATCAGATAAAGCAGGATTCAAAAAAGTTATCACATGAACAAGACACAGATTGCTGAAGCAGTCTAATCACTGGAGAAATGTTTGCAAAGCTACTAACTTCTGTAAGAGTTGCAAAAGGAGCTATTGCAGTCCTCTGAGTTTCTTTACAGTAAAAAAATTTACTTAACTATGTATTCCCTTAAAAGGTTGGCTATCTTCCATGTTTCAGGTAAATGTGTGCTTTTATATAGCTGTGTGGCAAAGTCTACAAACACCAAATCAGCTTATATGGAAGTTCTCAAGTAGTAGTATTTTTTTCTCCCCAACAACTTCATTTTAAATGCTTAGTAAAATATTTGGCTGTGAAGAAATTTTAAGCAGTGCCTCTCCCATGGATTGTATAAAACCAGTCAAGTCAAAATGCTCTTACATGGTCACGTTTTGCGGTTTTCCTTTATAAACTGACACAGTTAGGGTGTGTGTGATGACTATTTGAGCTGTTCATGTTCACCCAGTATTTAGGAGTGGTTGATACTATTGACTTGCCAGTAAGCTATTTTATGCATATATCTGAATGCCATTCATGAGAAAAGGAACAGCATCAAATATAAATTGTGTTTTTACACAAAAAATTGTTAGTTTATTCCCATTCAGCAGAACAAAAATCTTCTATATATTTCCTGCTACTACCATCCTACAGGCTCAGCTAATGCAACTGGGACAGTAAAGGAGACCTTCTGTACCAATTAGTTTGAGCTTTTTAAACAAAATTATTCACTTCAATTTGTCCCACAGATGGATGCATCACGGGTCCATAAAAATTCTTATAAAGGCAATAGCTTTTCAGGCTAGGAAAAGAATTTCAGGGAAAGACAAAAAAAGATTTAATGACTTCTAAGTTTTGACTTAAAAGAAGTGTTGTCTAAGCCCTGGGGAACATTTCAGGGAGAATTTGTGGAGCTAAGGGCAACTTACACTTAGAAAGCTGTGCGAGGACCTCCCAGTAGGTCAGAAATTAGTTTGGAATATTGTCTTTTCAATGTTCTCTACCTGCGTACAGAGATCAGAAGACCACATCCATAGAGTTCCTTTCAAAACTCAAACTTAAGTACTTCCCTTCCCTTCCCTTCCCTTCCCTTCCCTTCCCTTCCCTTCCCTTC
>NW_008238464.1:8679762-8716676 GCF_000691975.1 Corvus brachyrhynchos
CAGAACACACCTGTTGAGGGAGTAGTGGCAGGACAAATGAGTACCTTGATAAATCTAGGATTAGGCAGAATGTGCAAGAGAAAGTACCTTCTAGAGCCACATAGGGAGAAGGTGGAAGGTGTCTCTGTCCCTGGTCTTGGGGCTGGAACTGAATGATCTTTAAGGTCTCTTCCAACCCATACCATTCTACGGTTCTATGATACCATGATTTCTATGATTCCATGATTCTATAATTTTGTGACGGTCTGATGTGTGTACAGATGACTGTTCCTAGATATCTGCTGAGTCCATGATCCAAACTGCAGCCCCCCAATTCCAGCCTGGGTTCCCAAGGTTTTGACAGAGGTTTTAAATTCCAGTCAGTCTCGCTTCAGGAGCCCAAGCTTCTGTTTGTCATTGAGAAAAGGGGTAAATCAGCTTGTTCAAAGCTCAGTGGTATGGCAAGAAGATGGATATAGGTACAAAAACTAGTTTATTGCAGCTATCTGAGATAGTGCTTCAGTCACTGCAGTGTAGGTGTTTAGGGGTCTCACTTTAAATTCAAATTAGTAAAGAGTGAAAAAGGAAGGGATGTTTGCATGTGTGTGTGTAAGAGACTGTTGAAATAGGTCACCATTTGTGTGATACATTTGTATCAGAGAAAGGGTGAAATTTTCAGACTAGATTTTATTTTGGTTTTTTTTTTTAAATTTTCTGAGTGCTTGCCATGAAATCGAAATGTTTCTTTAATTCAGCTTTTGACAGATTAGCAAGTGGTTTCTTAGCCTACTGGCATATGCTTAGGTCAGCAGTAGTAAGCAACATTTAAGAATATTGATCAAGTTTTATCATTTCTTTAGATTCCATTTATATTTCTTTTGGGCTTTAAAGTATTTCTGTATGTATCAATTACAGGAAAAGCAGAGTCTCTGTGCTTCTCTTTGGACATCACACGGCCATATGAAAGAAATGATAACATTCTCCACTCCTAGAATTAACTAGAAATGGTCTGAGTCATACATTTGGCATAAGCAAAAATATTCCCAAATTAGGAAATATTCAAACTCTGAGTTTTTGTTTCAGCTTATTATAAAGCTGTGAGCTGGCTGTGAATGTCAGAAACAAATCCAGATTTTACCAAGCTCTGGGACTGCTCAATCCCAAGATATAGGGGTTGTCTCTAGGTCCATGTCTAGATTTACTAAATGTCTGATCTGATTTCCTAACAGCGTAGAACTTCACTGATCACACTGCCTGTTAGTACCTACCTAATAAGTACTGAAGTGGCCAATTATGCAATGTAGTACAATGCCTACAAGCATGGTTAGTGATGGATATGGAATGCTCCATAGAGCACTCCCAACACTCTGCAATAGGCATTCTCCCTTGCTTAATGTGCCAAAAGACCTAGGAGCATAGCTACATACATTAAGCAATTTAGGGCATTCAGGTGCCTAGAGAATTTTTCTACGAAAACCCTACATGATTAGAAGTGTGAGTGCGACTAGATGAGGTGGCAGCATAAGAGGAGCTAAATGTAAGCTTTGAACTGAAGTTTCTCTTGAATGGAAATCTAATGAAATTCAGTTAATGTTGTCCAAAATGAGTAGCTAAGAATCAGAAAAAAAAAACCAAAACAACAAGCAAAGCACATATGTATGTTAAGAGTTGAATAAAAGTCTTTGAAGAGACACAGGTAGGAGTTTATAACATACTGGATTCCCAGAAAGTTGTAAGGCTGTACAAGAAGTCAGAAATGTTATGAGATCATCATTTCTGCCTCTGAACAGCCTGTACCCTCGTAAGTATTGCAACTCATATGTTCCATGTACAAGCAGACTTTCTAGAGCAGATTTGATAGAACGGTAACTTGTTCCAGGAAAACAGAACCCACAGAAATTTTACTCTTGAAGAAATATAAGACAAACAGAAAAGGAAAAAATCGGTAGTAATATTTGTGGAAAAAGGTCCAGGAAGGTAAGAGTGAGCAAGGGATGTCTCATGAAAAAGGTCTTATTATCAAAATAATAAATTACAACATTTTGAAACCATGTAGGATGTAGGAACAATGCAACAATGTAGGAACACTTCAGCATATGAGTGAATTTACCAAAGCTCCATTGTAATTTTCAAGGTTTACAGCACACGTGCCTAACTTGTTCCTTGCAGACTGGTTCATGCCTGCCTGAAAAGTAAAACAAGCCTAGCAGATAGCTTCTAGCCATTATGTCTCAGAAGTTCTTTATCCATATTCCCATTTTGTGTCTAGGTAAGTTCTCAAGACAGAACAAATTCATTTCATATATGACACTGGTGATCTGTATCTTAATCTTAGGTAATACAGACCCTGGAAACATACTTTGGAAGAAATTATCTACCTGAAAAGAAAAAATTCCTTGTATGCTCAAAATCTTCCAATTAGCCCTTGATTCCTTGATGGGTTTCTGTTTTAATCCTGCATCAGCAGCAACACTGTGTTTCTAGAGTTTTGTCCCCTGGAGCTCTCAGTAACTGGTGAATTAAAGAAATAATAAATAAATAAATAATAAATTAAATAAATAACTGTCTCTAAGGAGCCTCTACTACAGACAATGTGCAATAGCACAAGGGTTTTCCAAAACATGGCAGCACCATTCCCATTCATGATTTACCCAAGCCGTTGGTCTGAACTCAGCCTCACTCTACATGTTCCATTAGTACTGTAGGAAGGGTCTGGATTGCATGTAGATAACCATGGATAGGTAAAGGTGTATAGATAAACACACAAAAAATTCTTAATTAAAGACCTTAATCTAAATCTTGTGTGGGTCTGTTGTAGATATCCTCCCTATAGATGTCTAAGGATCCTTCATTTTAGCCTAAACATCTGCTTTCTGGAATTCTCTCTGGGCTCCAGCAGCCCCTTTGGAAAGGCACAAAATTCATCTAGGTATTTGGTGATATTTGCAGCCCCATACGGTTGTTTCACATACTGTAGTGCATTTCAGATGACACAGCCCCAATATTAATTGGCTGAATTTACAGATGAAACCTAAATATGAGTATGCTGCTACTTATCTTTGTAGCGAATCTTCTTTTGTGGCTACCGTGCTATTAACATTTCCTGTTTTTCTGTGCCCAAGACAGCAATGATGCTTGTCTTATATACATGTGTGTACCTCCATTTATCTTTCAAAAAAACAATTAGAGAGACATTCTCCATCAGGTCAATTGAAAAATCTGAGTCGTGTAAAAATGGAAATATATAAATGTCAATTTGATGTCTCTGATAAAACCTTTCACAATCAAGCTTTCAGATCTCCAGCTAATGAAATTGGCTAAGACTAAGTTGAACCAGGTCAATCTATCAACCAAAGATTCAACAATATGATTTTAAACTAAGAGCAGCTTTGGCTTCTCAGATCTGTTGAACTTGAAAGGTAGTGAGCTAGATCTGGACCTGTTCAACCAGACTGAAGCAGTAATCAGTGAACTCAATTTTGCAAAAGCTGGTGTCCTCCAGGATATCTGCATCTCCATCCAATTTTACAGTGCTCTGAGCATAGCCAAGAGTAGTCTTCTGCTCATGGTGGCATGGGAACACATAATCAGATCCTCCAGAGCCATTCATTCCAACTCCATATAACTTATTTAATAGACAATATTTTAAGTGATTAGGTGATTTTGCAAATGCAAACCTTCAAAAATTTCAACACTTTTTTAACTAAGTGATAAATAACTGGTGATTTTTAGTACAACAATGGCTCTTGACTGGTAGATATCATAGATGACTGAGCCATAGAGTCCTGTTGAACGTAGTTTCAAAACTGAAAATGTCTAATTATATTTTCCCATTGGTTAGTGTTTTATGAGGATTTATCAAGATTAATTATCACGATTGTAAGCAATTTGCCTTTGAATAACGTGAATGTAAAGTGACTTCTTGAAATTCACACACTCTATTTATTAAATACAGGGGGTCAGTGCCAGTTTTTGTTTGTATATTTGGAGCATTCATCAGTCACGTTACTGACATGTAGTCAGTCCTCTGAAACACAACACAGCAAGTTCAGTTAAATTCAGACTGACAGCGTGAAAAGAAAGTTGGCAGAACACAGGGTCCCGTTGCTAAGCAATGCTTGGCAATACAACACACGCACATTATGGTGCTTGTGATGACACCATGAGGAGAGATGTTTTCAATTTAATGAAAATCCATCATTTCAGAGGAGATGGGGTGGAGCAGCAGCAAACAGGATGAATGGATGGGAGATGTGTCCACAGGGAACTAAATTTTGCTATTTGTTGCATCAGCATGAATACACTAACTTCATCAACGGTGCTCTGGATTGACTGTGGAGTGACTGTAAACATTTCTAGGCGTTATACTGAAAATGTTTGTAAAGTATGCTTAAAAACTAGTCCACATGTTTCACAGTGCTTCCAGCATACTTCTTTGTCACTTCAAGTCAGCATGAAAATTACAGATAGTTCTACCTGGCTGTGGACTTCACAGTCAGAGTCATGTTCCTTCAGGTTATTGCAGCCCTCAGCATGCCCCATCCTTGAATTCAACCCAGAATGGTGACTGTGTGCTTGGGCCTGAGGAGGAACTGCCCACAGAGTTGAGCAAGTCCTGGGACTGTTGGGGTAGGGCAGGAGGAGGTGGAGGAGAACCTCTTTACCCACTGAGGAGTCCTCACCACAGTCTGACAGATGGCTGTCTTATCCTCCCTCCACCTTCCTTCTCTGCTCTGTCCTTAGCTAGGCATCCTCCCTGTGCTTCCAGGTCCAGCCCTGCCACCATACATCCTGCTATAACCCTGAATAGATGTTTAGCATTTTGAGACTTTGCCTGCTTCCCCTCTCTTCTCTATCCTACCAGTCTACTTGGATTTTTCATTCAGGTTTTTTTTTGTAATGCGTCATTTTCACTCTGAGCTTACTAATTATTTCACATTTCATAACAGGACAAAACAAACTTACTTCAGCTCTGCAATTTTTGAAGTTAACTAAAGTTTAAAGTAACATTTCATGCTTAGTCACATACAAATGAAACAGAGTGAATTCTCAACTGGTATTAAGTCAATGACAAAAATTATGTTGACTTTATGTCTATTGCTAAAAAATGGAAATCAGGAGTCCTTAATAGTTCAGGAGTCTCGTATGTCTTCTGGGTATATCCTGGCAAAAATGTCAACTGCATTATCCTCATTATTTTGCCATTGTTTTTACTGGGAGCAAAGACAGACCTAAGAGCAGGAAGGGGCCTGTGATCTGGACAGCAAGAGATTGCTTAAGAGATGACCAGTCTGAGTTTTCATCTACATCTTCCAAGTATAGGATCACAAAATGATCAGGGAGGATATTTAGGAAGGAAAGATCAGCCAGCCATCAATTCTGTGTTTCCAAATGGTAGATGGCATCTCTATTTGGACATCTTTACTTGAAATATATTCAAATAAGTATGAAGATTTCAAAACTGGTTATTCTTTGTTCTAACAGCTGTAGGAGAAGCCACGTAAAGTTAACTCAAGCTTTGCTCTTGTAGGTGCTGAAAGCTCTGGCACAAATCAACCAAGTGTTGAAGAGTGCAACTTAAGCACAAAAGAAAACTCGGTGAAGCATAGGAATGCATGAGAGTGCTTTGCTAGATCAGATCAGCATGGCTAGTGTGTCACAGGATAGAGCCAGATGTCTATATTTTAAAATACTCCAAAATCTATGTTTCTGTAAAAGAGGCATCACCAGTTGCAGGAGAAGTTAAATGGCATTAGAGAAAGGATTTTAGGCAGTATTATTTGTTGTTTTCACTTCATAGTTTGTTTTACAGGTATTTTCCAAGCAATCTATTACCCCTCTCTCTGTACTACAACATGTCTATTGAGATAGAACGTCCTTTATGATACAGTATTCAAATATGTTTTTAATATGCACTTATTTCAATGAGAACACAGACACTTGCAGGCTGTGGCCTGGCTGTGCACACTGTTAAATTGCATGTGGAGTGAGTCTGTTCTCACAGGAGCAGAGACACCTGTGCAAAGATGCACCATCATCTCTGTCCTGTGCCCTGCACCCTGCTCTGAAATTCACTCCCTTTCAATTCATGTCTCTTTCTTACCTGAAACAGGTTAATCAAATGATTTTGGGAGCTTATAGGTCTTCCTGCAGTATTGTTAGAGGGATAATAAAAGTCAGGGAGAATCATGGCGGAAGAATTCTTTGTAGAAAAAAATCATTTTTTAAGCATGAGGATGGCCCTGTGGCTTTACATTAAATAATTTGAAGAGCCGCTAAGTCTGAAATCTGACTTTTAATATCAGATTTGTTATGATATTTTATTATTAAGTTGTGATAGTGATTTTCAGACCAAGCTAAGAGAACACTTTCTACACAGTACTGCATTTGAACTGGTCATATAACATTTTTCCCCTACCTTTCTGATGAAGAAGAACATATCTTAGAAATACAACATCTATGCAATGTAATCCTTATATACATCAGCAGTGATTTTTTCCTGTTATTTTGACAGCTAAGCAAAGAATATAGTGAAATTAATCTGATATTACTGCAAAATGTATGCCTCTTTAGATTGTATAAAATATAGATATTTGATTAATTTATTTTATAGTTACTTGTGATTACTTGGTTAATGAATTGTGATTACTATCTTTAAAGAGCATCTCATAGAAATAAAACAAAGCTTCTGTGTTCATACATTTTACATTAAGATCTCACCAGATAGAAAGTCACAGTTCAAGGATAGCAAGTTCCAATCTGAGTGATTAAATACATCTGTAGGGTTCTGTTTTTCTTTCAGAGGCAAATGTGCTATGTCTTCACTTCCAGCCACTCCTCCCTTATCTCTTTCAGTCCACTAACACCTTTCTGTGTCTTTTCTTCCACTAGATTCCTTTTTTATGTCTTCTATCATAGTCTACCTCCCCTCCCCCCTGTGCCTGAAACACTTCACATACTCTTCTTCTACCTTCTATTCAGTCTTTTAAAACTTGATACACCCTGGAGTCAATAATTAGCATATCATAGTTAAACTGAAACAGTAAAAAAGCAGAGAAGAACAAGAGCCAATTGTGAATAAAAGCTGAAAAACCTTTGGAAATTATTTGCCTGTGTTAATTGTAAGCAAACTGAGGGATTTTTTTTCTATCCTGGACAGTGTTTTCTACATTGTTAGTGACGACTCAATGAATAATTGCTATGTTTTCGCAGAAGGAAATGTGGGGTTTGTTTGTTTGTTTGTTTGTTGGGGTTTTTTTGAGAATACTATTTTCAAAACTTAAACTGAAAGTAAAGAAATACTAGTTTCTTAGGAGCCCTTCTGGGGAGGACCAGATCTGGAGGTGCTTAGTTTAGGTGAACTGGTGAAACTGCCTAAAGAAATTGCCGAAGTTCACAATGCTGTTAGCAGAGATAGAAAGGTGCTCTTATTTAGCTGATTAATTAAACCAAAATTCGAAGGTGGAAGCTAGTAAAAGACATCATCTCAAAGTTAGATACAAATTTGTGTTAGGTGAATAGGAGATTCCTCTGGATGCAGTTGAATCATAGAACTAGAATTATTTAGATTGGGAAATACCTCTAAGATCATCAAGTCCAACAGTTAACCCAGCACTGCCAAGTCCAGCCTTAAATCATGTCCTTTTTACTACCTCCAGGAATAGCGAGTCCAGCACTTCCCCGATTAGCCTGTTCCAATGTTTGACAACCCTTTCAATGAAAATAATTTTCTAATATCCAGTCTGAACCTCCCCTAGTGCAAATTGAGGGCATTTCTTCTCATGCTCTTGTTACTTGTGAGAAGAGGCATACCCCCACCTGGTTACAACCTCCTTCAGGGAGCTGTAGAGAGTGATAAGGTCTCCCCTGAACCTCCTTTTCCCCAGGCCGAACAGCCACAGCTCCCTCAACTGCTTCTCACAGGACTTGCGCTCCAGAGCCTTCACCAGCATTGTTGTCTTTCTTCAGTCATCAGCACTGAGGTCAGGCTCACTGGGCCATAGTTCCCTGTATACTCCTTCCTGCCATTCCTGTAGATGGGTGCCCCATTTGCTAACTTCCAGTGGACTGCAACCTCCCCACTTGAACAGGATTGATTAAATTAATTAAATTAATAAAGTAAATTACTGAAAGTGGTTTGGTGAGCTCTTCTGCCATCTCCCCCAGTACCCTTGGGTGGATCCCATCCATCCCCACAGACTTCTGTAGGTCTAAGTGATGGATCAAGTTGCCGACTATTTCCACTTGGATTATGGGGCTTCTTTCTGCTCCCTTTCTCTGTCTTCCAGCCCAGGGGGCTGGGTATTGGAGCACAGCTGCTCTTACTATTAAAGACTGAGGCTAGGAAGGTATTAAGTACTTCAGCCCTTTCTTCATCCACTATGTTTCTGCTGCATCCAATAAAGGATGGAGATTCTCCTTAACCCTCCTTTTGTTGCTTTTGTTGAAGGCACCTCCATTGAAATAAACTGACATGTCCTTGTTGAGGTATGTATCATGAGGCACTTAAAAAGGAAGTAAGAGTGAGGCATCCCAGTCAGGGGAGTTGGATGTCCTTCTCTTTGCAGGACACAGTTATGCACCGCTTCATGAAGAAGTGATAGTTATGATAATTTTTCATCTACATATCACAGAATCACAGAACATCTTGAGCTGGAAGGGAGACACAAGGATCATTGAGTCCAGCTCCTGGCCCTGCACATATCCTTTACTCCAGGCTTATGGGAGACAGTCAGAAAGAGTAAACAAAACAGGAAAGAAATGATCTGCACTGCTGCTCACAATCTGACCTCTCTCATCCCTGGAAAAATCCTATTTTCACTAGAGACATCTTGTATCCTTCTCTACAGATGGGAAATGCGTCTGTTATAAGTTAAGTACAAAAATGAGCCCAACCAAAGCGATAGGTAGATACTGAATAAATTGCAGGATTTCCTGAAAAAACATCGATATTCTATGAAACTATTGCCCAAAAAATGGATGCCAGTTTTTTGACAACAGAAAAAGCAGACTTACAGACTCACCAAATTCAGGGTTAGTTCAATTTAAAAAAAAAGAAAGCACATCTCTAAAGCAACAAGCAAACTTGAAAAACTCACAGACATTGAAGAGAAACAGTTCAGGATCAAGGTATCAAGGTTACCCATTCCACAGCTCTAAACCAAATAATGGTTTTGAGCCAAGAATGAGCCATGAACAATGAACAAAAAATATATATACTCTGAAAATCAGAAATTTGTCATTCTCCCCAATTGTACCTTTTTACCTTTACAAATATTTTGTGAAATTCCACCTCAGTTTTAGGTAGCATCTAATTTCTACGACAACGTACAAAACAAGGCTTCATGCTTCTCTAAGACTACCATTACAAGGAGTCCTTGTTATTATCCATTGAGTAATAAGAATAAAGGTTCTCCAGGCAGATGATTTTGGTAGTTCAAGAGTCTGACCTGAGGCATATCATGAACCAGGACATTGTCTGATTTTAAAAAAACCCCTTCATACTTATTCTGAATTTTTAGGCAGGATGACTAGGAGGTTATGTAAATGTCATAGCTTTTATAAGGCTCTTCAAGGCAAATTAAAATCTTTCACTACTAAAGTAAAAGCAAAAAGAATAAGAAAACGATCCAATAAACAGTTACTGTAAAGACAAGCACTTCATCCTTTATCATGTTGTATGCCAAATCAAGGCACAGCTAAATTCAGTTTCTGTATTTTGTTCCACTTAGTGGACGAAAATGCTAATAATGCTATCTAGGCCCATTCTTTAGCAGACTAATAATACTATGCATAATCCAGATCCTTAAAAGGACTGAGTTTCCTTAACACATTATACTTTCCAGTAGAACAAGGTGTTCTTGCTGATGGAAAAATAAAATCCCTCCTTATAAAAAGACAAATATTTCTACCTAATGCTTCCTCTTTGAGTGAAGGTGGCAGGAATCATGCACGTTGAACATTTCTGACAGTGAGGAATGCACACTTCCTGGAACACATTAGGAGGAGGGCCAGAATTCAATACCACTAGTGAGAAAGTGCCTACACATCTCCTTAGGTCAATAAAACACAAAGAAGTAGTTGTAAGTCTCTCTTAGGGGAACAAGGTAAGACAGATAATGACAAAGATACCTAATAAATTTCTGTAAATAGAAAGTCACCAAGTATCACCATCACTTTAATTAAATCAGCAATTCAGAAACCTGCATGGGGTAAACTGTAACACCCAGACCCTTTCTGTCCCTCTCTGGATACTGGTAGGGTCCTTCCTTGCTACGACTTAGATTAGCAGGTGGGCAGCCCTTGCTAGAGGACTTTATGGAAGTCTAATACATTTACTTGTGTGATTCATCAAGAGGAGCTTAATCTCAGCAATAAGAACCAGATTTTTCATCTGATGGGTTTAGTGTCTTGTACTTTTACCATTATTTGGGATGGGGGAGGGGGATACGTCTACCTAGTGTAATAAGAATAATGCAGTGAAGCATCTGAATAACAGATGTCCCATCATCAAAAAGGGTAGATGCGAGAGAGGTGTCAGGTAAGGTCAGGTGAAGAATCAAACCCCACTATAATTATTTTTTTACGTAAGATGAAGTGGAAAGCCACATGAAAGCAGTAACTGGTTCAGCCTGTAGCAACTTGCCTCCTAAAAGGATTAGATGGTAGACAGAACACCACACCAGAGCTCTGCTCCTTTCCCTGGCTCCTGCTGGTAGCTCAAAATTGCTTCAAGATGTTGGTTCTAAAACTTTAATGAATCCTTTCCTGTGCCCCTCAAGGCAGCTGGGATTAATGGGGCTGCTGCAGCTGAGAGAGCCCCCAGGGGAAGCTCTCTGCCACACATGGCACAGCACCCTCATCTGGGGCACTACTTAATCCCAGAGCTGAGGGCATATTTGCAGTTTGCCACCATTCAAGCAAAATGTTGGGTTCATTTCTTTGTGCAAGTGCCTTGTAATAGCTGTGTTTGTTTACAGAGCAGCTTGGCACTATTTTGCCCAGAGGTAATCTAAGACATAAACTGGCATAAACAAGTGAGGGAGTGGAAGGCACAAACTGCCTGAGTTCTTGCATGTGGTGCTGCAAACCCACCTTGAAGAAACTTTTATGAGTGCCAACCTGAATTAGATTAGCTGTACAACCAAGTTTGATTTCAAAGAGAAACATCTCAGCCATACATCTTAACAAAAAAAGTGGGCATTGCACAGTTTGAGTTCTCCTTGTGCTTTGGAGCTTGTCTGTATCAAGGGAGAGGGGAAACTGCACTCTTCCAGTCTCTCTTACTTGATCTTCAAGGGAGGCAAAACATTGTTTTTCTTGGTCAGGTTGTCATGAATTGCAAAGGCAGTGTCCCTTCAAGCTACTGGTTCAGACTAGAAATTCAAAGGATGGGATTAAAAAAAAATACTCCTTTAACATATTTCTCCAGTATTATAATAAACCCCCTCACTGCCAGCAGGCAGGGATTAAAATTCTGTGCTAGTGTGAGTGGAATGGAATTTGGAACAAATAAACAAAAATAATCCTGGGCACAATTCCAAGAGAGTTCATAAGAAGAATGCCATAGAAACAAGTGTCTGTCAAAAGACAAGGGTCTAAAAATGAATTGATTCAGCTTTTGGTGCCAAGAACATTTGACTCTAGAGAAGAGTCTTCATCTTCTTGACTGAAGTTCCAACCATAGATTGTAAATAGTGGAAGAGTTTTAAAATGCCTCTTTCTGGTAATGATAGAAGTGAGAATACCTCTGCAACTAGCAGAACATGATCTATTTTAGGCTAGTTAAAAAGAAAAAAGAAGAGATTTTGAAGTGCCCAAAAGTAAAGCCCTGAGGCTAATCTCACTAGGTAAATGTAATAATACAAAAATTATAGCTAAAAAAAGGGAAGCAGTCTAACACAGAGCCAAGGGGAGCAGACATTGCCAGGCTGGCCAAAAGCAGGAGGATGTCATTATGGATCAAGATTTTAATATTTAAAATACATAAGTAGGTGTAAAACTCAAAGGTGGGATAATTTTTCATGTGCTTTCCCAAAAAGATGGGTTTCTTGTAGAAATGAAAAAAAACAACACAAACCAACAAAATTTCAAAAAGAAAAAAATATTGTTAGTATATAAGACGTTAAAGCTGAATAAAAAAAGAAATAAATACAACATGTACTTTATTTTATTAGGAACTCAACAACTGTTACAATAAATTTTAAAGAGAGACAGATGAGGCAGGAATTAACAGATAAAAGCTTTCTAAGAGAATACACAAAAGTGTGGATTGGGGTGTAATCCAATGGACTTGGATGAAGCCACAAATATCTGCAGAAAAAAAACATGAGAAAATTCCTTCAGCCCTCAAGGGCACTGAATGCTCAGAACAGCCTTCAGCAAAATGGGGGATACGAACACCATCAGTGAAATCGCATTAGGTACAAGAAGGATCAGCTTTCCAGGAAGTCTGTTAGTTAGTGGATGTAAGACACCAAGGATACTTGATGCAACCTGCAGCCCTAGCTGTCACATTCTGAAGAAATCATTATCAAGGTAAACAGCTCAGATCACTGCTAAATTTTGCTTTTTGTTCTTTTTGCACAACTAAGTAAACCAGTTGTACACCTCGAGGTTAAAGAAAGATGAAAATAGTTGCTTGTTTCTGTATGTGCATGTCCTGAAAAGGAGAATTCTAGAGAACAGCATAATTGTGCTGGTGTCCCAGGGTGTTAGCCAAAGAGCTGGTTTTAATTGCCATCTTTCTAAGTATTATGTTACATTTAGTCTTCTTGTATCTCCATTTCCTATGTGTAAATCAGAGGGGGTTTTTATACTACGATGCTAGAGATTTTTTTAGGATGAAAGTTAGAAATGATTATGAAGTACTTCAATTTTGTGGCAATGTTGAGTAGACAAGATTCAATAGACCTTGTAAAAATAGGTCAGATTATTTGTTGATAACTTAAATTCCAGAGACATAAAAAATAAAGGTTTTAGATTCATCATCATGGCAGTTGTAAATAACAGAAATTATGACAGTGGTGGATGAAACAAGGCCCTCCAAAGTTGCCCTTCTGCTACCTCGAAAGTAATGGTTCAAGAAAAAAATCTACTCCTTTATAATGCTGATATTTAGAAGACCTCAAAATGATAAGAAGCAGAATGCAAGTATTAGTACAACCTTAGAGAAACTAAATGCACAGACTCTTTAAATGAAACCTTTAGACATGTCTGAATCTTGGCCATCACTCCAAAACTTAATGCAAGGGTTCAAGTGCCACTGATTGCAGTACTGTTTCCTTCAACTTGTTCTTTTATCTTATGCCACTCAAAAATGAACATTCACAGATTAAAATCCGGAGGTCCTATTATGGTTTCTCAATTCCTGTACCTCTTGCTGAGAGGTTGATGGGGTTTTTTAAATGCAAATTTCATGGCAATGTACTGTAGAAATGCAGAATGCTTCTGCATCATTCATAGTATGTAAAGCAAGATAAAGAATGTCTTGTTATTGGATATCCAGTTTGCTACCCCTCACCATGGTTTTTTTGGTTGAATCCATAGAAATCCTTTTTTTAGCACTGGTTTATTAAACCACAAAATTTCATTTCATGGGATGCCTTCAGGATTAAAGAATATGTTAACAGCAGTCTGTTCTTTTCACCTGTCCCCAAAACCATGTAAATTTCAGCCACTTCTTGCCAGTGTGCAGAGCCTGGGGAAGATCTCTCATCCTTTGGTATTTGCAGCCACCCCCACTTGCAGCACCCACGTTTCTGCTTTGCCACTGGTGCTGTGTGGGCAGGCAATTGGTATGTGGCATGCCATCTCCATCTATGGAGTGGGTTTCTAAAGCTTCATGTGTCTCATCTACTTCGTTCTGCAATCCACCCCAAACCTCCCACCAGCCAAAAATCAAAACGCTTAATTCTTTCCACACACCTCCTTCAGGCAGAACTAATGATCTGGTGCTGCTTGTTTCTTGATAGGAGGGTGCAGCTCCTCCAACACAGTAACCACCTGATTATATTGAATAGTGCCTTTCAGATCCCAAACCTTTCACAGCATTTTCTACAACTCCCTGTGAACTGCTCTTCACCATTGGTAAACAAAGCTGTCAATGTAAAAGCTGAAAAAAACCTCAAAGTCTTAATTTTCTCTGTACCTGTTTATGTCAGGTCCTTCTTGGTGAGAAGAGTATTTTAATTTACAAATAATTTCAGGGTCAAGAAACTCTTGGGTATAAGCAGATATGTTAAAAGTGCCCTGCTGAGATTAAAGGTGCCTTGTATATCAAGTCTGACCAAATTACGTTTTGAAATGTCCAGGACATTCCATTCTGTAAAAAGTGATTGTGAGTGGAAACTTTGAGCAACTTGTAATAATAATAGTGGTGCTGAGTACCATTATGTACCAGTATAACTTCAAAAACAATCCTTTATGTGTCTATTATTTTTATCACAGTTTCTTTGTTTTCTGTTTCAAGAACTTACAATTTATGAAAGGACAGTGTGAAACCAAATGCAAGGAATTGTTTCCAAGGACAGCCATAAACATTTTTATCCATGCTAGGATTACTCTGTGGGTAAAACTGGAGTGTTACCAAACTCAGCCCATCTGTGTGGAAAAAGGCCTCTCCTTTGCAGAGGTCTAGCACAAATCCCAACCACCAGCTAAGCTACCCTCTTACTGTCAGTATTTGCAGCTCCAAGTCTCTGTTTCATACACAGATTCACACACACACACGGTCATGAGAGCGCTCAGCTGGGATCGTAAGAGGCTGTAGGAAGGGAAGTAGTGGAGGAGTATCTGAAAATGAGCCCTGAGGAGAAGACACCCATACTGAGAGTGGAGGATGAAAGCATCTGAGCTGGCCATATCACAAACACGGCAGTGGGCGCTGACCCGACACAAAAACATCTCCTTACAACTCTGCATATAGACACACACGTATGCATGTGTAAAACAGTACCATGTAAGCAGGAAGTTTAATAAATAAATGAACAGTTGTAATATTTACAGATGAAAAACATTTTCAAGTGCAGATAATCCACACAAAAGCATATCAGGTTCACCCTGCACTCCATCTTTGGTCCTTACTCTATGTGTCTTTCTAGAACATATTAGCAATATGCAGGTTTAAACAGGATCAGTTATTTCTGCTGCTGACTATTTAAATGTGTATATATATATATTTGTTTAAATATATTTAAATATATACTCAGTGGTATATTTTGCCCACAAGATTTGTGACAGTCATCCAGAAATGTAAAAATGTAGGTGGTAGGAAATACTGAGGGTTTCTATGGTACTGCAGCATTTTAACAAAATTATTTGGTGTCTTACAGTCCATGAGAAAGACAGTTTCATAAAATAGATGATGACTGTACTTTAAAGGCAGTTGTGATTGACCCACCCATGGGCATTGCATACATGGGCACTAATATATGTGTAGGCAGCTTAACAGGAAGGATTCCTTCCCCATACATGAAATATAGATGTCAAAGGACAAGAGTGTGAAAATCCCACTCACACCCATAAACAATTTTTTGAAGAAGACCACTGCTGTAGTCCAAATGTGGATGTAGTAAATGATTATATAGTAATAGGATTACTAAGGTGAACAATTGCTCAATGATTATGGTAAAGAGTTCACTACTGGCCTGGAGGGCCTGATTGGCACACTTCTCCTCTGGCTAAACAAAAGCTGGCATCTTCTTCTGGGGCAAATTTGAATACAGTCATTTACTTAATTTGTTCCATGACACAGTCGTGTCATTGGAGATTAACATTTCTGTCTTCATTAAAAACAGTATTTGCTTATATTAGCAAGTTTTTCACTGCTAAAGAAATCTGGTCTGCTGAGTGCCTTACTAAACATTCAGAATGGACTGGTGATGGTGGTAGTGGTTTATATGAATAGAACACAAGTGTGATAAAAAGTGCTATTAAAAATATTTGATAGTTGATGTAAAGCTGAGGATTTGGCTGTATAGTCCACTCATACTTTTGCAGAGGTAGGATCTGTTAATCATGGCAAAAATATAGTTTGGAGCTGTTTAAATAGATTATTATATATTGCTACTTCAAATGCGTTCTGCAGTTATAACTTGATATAATTTTCTACATCTTCCTGGAATCAACTGTTGGAGTAAATCCCTGAGTACTGTCTGCAGCTACTGGTTTTCATCTCTGCAAGAGATAAATTTGAATCTGGGACAAAAATTATATGAATGAACATATGGCCAAATTCCAAGGCTGTTTTACAGCCTCCTATAGTACTTCCTTCTCAGACATAAATATAGAAAAGTTCATAGATACATGCCATCTTGTTCTGTATGGGCAAATTAAAATGCCCTTCTTTTTCCAATAGTCCACATAAAGTTCTACCTGACGGAATGTGTCAACACAACAGAAAGCTAAGACCTGAGGGGAGAGAGAATGAGTTGGTTCTCAAACTCAGCCATGAAGGAATGAGATTCAGATGCTCAGGCAGCAGCATGTCCTACCAAGTCCGCTGAAGAGTGGCACCTACTTGAGCCCATCCCCAGGGGAAGGAGTACCTGTGAAGCATTACTGCCTCACTGGTGCAGTGGGCCCTGGAATGGTGGAGGTCACATCTTGCTGGACATGCACTCACTCACCCTGTGGTCTGTGCCAGTGGATCACCCCGTCTCCTAAGCATATGAATGAAGCTATAGGAAGCACGAGACTGTAAAAGTTAGAGGGACTGGGAGCGATCAGACTGAGCAAAAGCTATGCCCCAGTTTTGATTCTCATACCAAACGCATGATGAAAATGGAACTAAAAAGTGTCCTGGAAGTTGAGGGACATTTGTGTATGGATGGAAGTGAAACCAACAATAACAAATCAGCAAATTCTGATTTAGTTGTGAGTGGATGCCTGCCTGCAGAATGGGATCAAGAAATGGAAGTGAAGGAATCTGTACCTTGATTCAGAATAGCCTTCTAATCAAGTGCTTAAGGCCACAGTTTTCTTCTCTAAAAAGGTATTTCCTACTAGTCTGAGTTCAGGAACAGAAACTAAGAATGCTCAAATTCTAGTGTTGTTTTTGCCACAAGATAATGAGTGTGGGAAAGGATAATTAAAGGTATTGATTAGCAAAAATACAAAGGTTCTTTCCAGCTGGGTAACACCTTGTAGTTGCTAGGCATAGTATTTGGATTTTGAAAGAAGACAGTTAAATGCACTTTGAGACTCTCAGAAGATGTATCTTGATATTTCTTAAGTATAGAGAACTCCTAGCTTCTGTTATCTTCAGGAGCAGTTTTGGTTGTTGAACACAAGTGGAAACCATTCAAGCATAAAGACACAGCTTCTTAATATGAATCATGGAAATATTGATAGCTAATTGTAATCTGAGTAAATAATAAATACAATCATATAGTTTATACTGGATTAAGATACTGTGTAGTTTTTTGCTCTTCTTTTTATTTGAAAACAGTCCAATACTGATAACAGCAGACAGCATTCATGACAAAGGAAGAGGAAAGAGAATTCTTCACTAGCCATCTGAAGACAAGCCTGAGATTTGCTACATCTGCACTCTTCCTGGCATGAAAACAGGAACCTTAGGTTGATTACACAGACCGCTGTCATGTCCCTATTGTATATTTTACCCTAGGCACAAAATAAATTAATATTTTATTAGGCATGCATCAGATTGAAGAAAAGTAATGGTGGAAGCAAGGTGATGGAACAGTCATTTGCATTCCCATGAGATTCTTACAAGAAAACAAGTAAATTGCTCAAAAAAAAAAAAAAAAAAAGGTGAGAGTGAACTTCTGCATTCCTGGAGTTATTCCCAGGGTACTCTATCTACCAAAGCACATGCTGTTGTTGGTTGAATTTAATAGACATGTAGCTTTTGGACAGCAACGATGTGTTCTTTCATAGAACAGAAATACAGACCTTTCTTCTGGTCATAAAAAGGTTGATTAGTGGAAATATGTTAAAATTATAATCTCCAAATGCAGATGAAAGAAATTATATAATTAGTAAAATGAAGTGCATGTTTTAATTAAAAAAAAAAAAGAAAATCTTCAACTTGTGAAAAAATCTTTAAACAGCTATTTTCCTAGCATGACCTTTTTTGCTTTAGATATTTTATGTAGTCTTCTGTGGCAGACTTCCACCCAGTTGTAGTTTTTGATTAATTTCTTTGGCAAATAAAACTAGATGGCCAGTGATCTGGTTAGAGAGTTTAAGAGTTGGAAGTGGGATTTTGTTCTTTTTTTTTTTTCTTTCAGTCTAAGGGTTAGATCCTTTCTGATATAATTTTGCACAGTATTTCCTTGTGCTGAAATGGACAGGTCTTTGAACAACCTAATCTGATGAAAGATATGCCTGTCTGGCAGGGTGACTGAAACAGATGATTTTCCAAGGCCCCTTCCAATACAAACCATTCTTGGATTCTGTGAAATCAGGTATGAAATACATTTGGCTTTCATTATGCCTATCTTAAATTCTCACCCATCACATGCATTCCATTACCTTCCATTTGCACAATCTCATCTGCAATTGGTGTGAATTTGGTGGGAAACCTATTTGTCAGAAAGAAATCCATGTTGTTACAGTCATTGTATGAACCTTTAAATGGCAGCAGCCTTATGACACAAATTTTATCCCAGATTTTTTTTAACTACAAAGCTTGAACAACAATACTTGTAAAATCAAATGCAGGAGCAGAACGTCAGAATGCTCTGACAAAAGTATAGGTGAATAATAGCAAAGAAACTGGTATTTGATGACACTGATAGGATATGATATTAAATTTAACTGTAAGAGCCTAACTGCAAAAGGTTACAAATATATTCCATTATAGCATTTGGTGTGAAGATTATATAGAATTTATAGGCTTTTAAAAGTGCTTTGAAGTTTCTGCTCAACTTAACAAAGAAGAGATACTTTTACCCTAGGGCATCAATTATGTAGCCACTGTGCTTGTGCAGCTTGGGATATAAATGTTAGAAGAAGGAGGAAATAATTTTCTCTGTGATTTTTACTAGTCCACATAGTTTTGTAGTTTCAGTGACAGGGAACCTTAGCTTTTCAGATTTCCAACTGGAATTTGGCTGCATGGAAGTAAACTGGTCAACCTACTTGCACCTCTTGGCCTCTTCATTATTTCTATGAGAACAGGTCTCCTTCACATCAAGCAGTGGGGTTTTATGATCTGACATGACAATAGGCCTGTCAGATTCACTTCAGTGCCTGGTAAGCTTATGGAGAAGATTATTCTGGGAAGTATTGAAAAACACCAGAAAGACAACCCAGTCATTGGTCCCCCTTCATGAGGGGAAAGTCCTGTTTGTCAAACCTCATTTTGTTTTATGACAGTGACCCACCTACTTGACCAAGGGAAGCTAGTAGATGTAACTTTTTTGGATTTCAGCAAAGCTTTTGATACTGTGTCTCATAGTAGTCTTCTGGAAAAACTGCCCAGCACACAGCTGGATAAACACATCATGTGATGGATGAGCAACTGGCTCATGGGTCAGACACAGAGGATTACAGTGAAGGATTATATCAGACTGGTGGCCTGTCTCTAGTGGCGTTCCACAGGGCTCCATCCTAGGCTCTATGGTCTTTGACCTCTTCATAAATGACTTGGACACAGGACTGGAAGGGATACTAAGTGAGTTTGCAGATGATACAAAATTGGGAGAAGCTGTCAACTCCCTGGAGGGCAGAGAGGCCCTGCAGAGAGACCTTGACAAATTAGAGGGCTGGGCAATCACCTACCACATGATGTTGGTGTTTTGTTCCTGGGATGGGGTTACTCTGGGTGCATGTACGGACTGGGGAATGAGATGAAACAGAAAGGGACCTGGGGGTCCTGGTCAATGGCAAGTTGAACCTGAGTCAGCAGTGCCCTGGCAGCCAGGAGGGCCAACCCTGTCCTGGGGGCATCAGACACAGCATCACCAGCTGGGCAAGGGAGGGGATTGTCCCACTCTGCTCTGCACTGGGGCGGCCTCACCTCGAGTGCTGGGGGCAGCTTTGGGTGCCACAACGTAAGGAAGACTATTGGAAAGAAAGCTGTTAGGGACCATCAAAAGGAACACCATGAAGATGGTGAAGGGCCTTGAGGGGAAGCCATAGGTTCCATAGTGGCTGAGGTCACTTGGTCTGTTCAGCCTGGAGAAGAGGAGACTGAGGGGAGATCTCATTGCAGCCCACAACTTACCCACAAGAGGAAGCTTAGGGGTAGGCACCAATCTGTTCCCCCAGTGACATCACTTGAGGAAATGTCCTGAAGTTGTGTAAGGAGAAGTATAGGCTGGATACTAGAAGAAGGTTCTTCCCCCAGAGGGTGGTTGGGCACTGGAACAGGCTCCCCAGGGAAGTGGTGACAGCACCAAGCCTGACAGAGTTCAAGAAGCATTTGGACAATGCTCTCAGGCACATGGTATGACTCTTGGGGATGATGCTGCGCAGGGACAGAAGTTAAACCTCAATGATCTTTGGGGGTTACTTCCAACTCAGGATATTTTATGATTCTGAGATTCTGTGGTTCTAGGCCTTGCATGGATTTCACAGAGAAGCTACACTGCTGAAGCATTGTGTTGATTAATTCGGTTTTACCCTTTCTCCATGGTTTCTGTATGCTTTAGAGGTGGAAGGAACCCTTTGATGCCATTTTTTGGAATGAAATTACTTCTCACCTACAAAATCATGGTAAGTGCATCTGAACAAAGGCAGAGGCCCGGGGTGATTCACGTACCATGTGCAAAAACATAAGCCCTCAAACATACACCAAATTTTCATGCTTAGTTTACACATGACCTGTTGGAGGGTGAGAAGGGGAAAGAATAAGTAGAACATGTTTCCATCTATTTAGATCTTTGGATCCTTTATCTCAGCTCTAAGTTAAGCTCTCCAAGACAGTCTCCCATCTTTGCATGTCTTATTCAGCTGTCATTCAAATCAACAGAGAGAGTCCCATTGAGTTTGGTGGAATGTAGATGATGCTCTTCTGATACTATAAATCAAAATTGCAATGCTCATTTATTGTGGTTGTGAGCACCATAGCAAAAGGCTGTGTCAGCCAGCCTTGTAAAACCTAACATTATATGGCTTGTAAATTTACCATAAAGCTTGACTGGAGACTAAAAGCTTGTCAACAAATCATATGGCCTTGGTAAGCAGTTATGTTTCTTTTTTCTTTTTTTTTTTTTTTGTTCAAAATAGAAAATAATTTGAAGTGACTATTCATTAAGTTTAAAGTTGCAACAAAATAAACCATGGGTTTTATTTATATATTAATTTTTTTTTTTTAAATTTTCTTCTTTGCTTAATCTGAACTCAGAGCTTAGAATTTAACTCTGGAGGCCTGCAACACCATTTCACCTTCAAATGTCATAGGAGAATTGAGAGGATTATTTGCAAGAAAATTATCCTGCATGAAGAATCTGCTTTAATTCCTCATGCAACAGTTTGTGAGACGACTTGAAATGAAGTTGTGAAAATAGTTTTCCTATGTTCTCGACACTGCACGTTTGTGTGCATGAATATATTTACTGTTTTGTTCTACATTCAAGTTTACCTTGTTGTCCACAAAAATGTGATAATGAGCTACCACACTACATCAAAGATGTTTCAGCTGTGGATAGGACTGTACAGTTGGGCACTCCAGAACACTAATAGCATTCTGTCAGAGTATTGGTTTAATATTCCCATTGATTTTTACAGTGAATACACTTAATTCCTTTTCTCCTAACATTTGCTCATATATCAGTCTTAGAAAACATATTGATAGGTTATATTTATTTTTCTTCTTGAGGTCCTCTGAAAACTTTTGCCCATTTTGATTTGTTTCTTGCACAGAGATTTATGTCTCTCATGGTAAATTACTAGACGACATGCATAAAGAAAGGTAAATTAAGTCTTTTGCTGAGGTTTATATAAAATCACCTCGGGTTTATGTCTTGTTTTATGTACTGTTTTGTGCATTTAGCACTTCATAACAAACTGAGCTGCCTTTCAGGAAGATGTCACCTGGTTAGAAGGAACAGAATGGCCACTGTCTTTGAGGGATCATAAGGAGATGCTGCTCATGAGAGAAGCACAGTACCAATTCAGATTTCCCCTAAATGCTGGGCATTTCTTTTCTAGAGCCTCCTAATGAATGTGGCATACTCTCCCCTCCTCACTAAACCAGGCACAGAAGCAAGAACAGAAGCAAAAGAGCAACTGCTTTTTCTATTGCACTCCCTCTCCACACCATTTTTCTCATGAGGCACTCCACAGGGTAAATGATCTTTCCTCTCTTGAAGGCAAGTACTGTTCTCAATACCCCTTTTTATGCTAACCATGTAATATGAGGAAGAAGGAACTATTTAATCTTTCCTTCCATTCATGTCCAGGATGCTGCCTCCAACCTATTTCTGTATAAAGCTATTTTCACTTAAATTGAAATGTAGTTGATCATCCATCTAAACACAAGCCAGACTTGCTGAAGAATTTAAGAGGTCAGTTTTTTCCTGGCAGCTAAAACCAAAACAATAGTAAAAGCTCAGCTCTCACTGAAACTCTCTTCTGGTCACTATAAATACTATGGGAAAGAACACTAGTCCCAGTGAAAGCAAATGTTAAAAACTACGGTCTGCTACAGAGCAGTTAAGATCTGCTTTCAGTTTTCACCATTCAGTCACCTGAAAACCCAGAGACATCACTTGGATGCAACAGGATTTTACCATTACTAAACATGCAGTATATTTCAGAGGACGTCAAACTTTCACTCCAAGTGTCACTAAGAACAATTTTCATAACAATGAATTCCTATTCTCTGACTTGTCTCTTTCCAAAGGCCTTTGTACGTTTCCTTTCCCCTTGCACTAGCCCCCTACACCCCCAGTATTTATGGACCTCAAATGAATCTCAGTCAATTTCTTTTACTTTTTTTTTTTTGCTTGGAAGATGGCTCTGTGAACTTGTTTCATTCTGACATTTAAAAACACATGATGACTGCTGTCATTATTATTATCAAGAATAACTGTATAAGAAGCTTTCCAGTAGCTATCTAGCTTTTGTGTTCCTGGGTCTTTTTATGCTATTTGATTAAAATTTACCATTATGAATATAAATGCCATTATTCCTTTCTAAAAAGATTATTGTTGTGTCTATTTTTCATCTGTATTGACCTTGTCATTTTAATGTGACAGAGACTTCATTCATATATAATCACACTGAGATATAAAAGTGGCCCATGAAATTAGGCCCTGAAAAAAAAAAAGACAGGACTATGACCTAGATGTTGAGGAAAAAAATCAGTTTAGTTTAAAGGTTTTTTTCACATTTTGTTTGTTTTTTTTAACTACTGCAGCATAATGAACAGGCTGACAAATTTATCACTCTCTCCTGAAAAAAAAGCCAAAACAGCATAACAAATTAAAAAATCCAACAAAAAACCCCAAAACCCAAAACCAAGCAGAAAGCAAACAAACAACCAAACCAACAAACAAACAAAAAACCCCTAAACCCCAAGAAAAATCCTGATTGGAAAGTCCTTATTTGTAGCAATGGTTCTGCCTTCCTCTCTGTTCCAGTTGGGTTTTGATCTACAGACAATAGGGAAATATTTGCCACTTATAAGAGGAATTCATTTTTGCGCTAATTCAGTCTTCATCTCAACCCAACTGTAAGAACAGAGACCTTTTTCTATACCTGTTTTGTTTTGCAGCTTCTCCAGTAAACTGTTTTTCTTTTCTGTCCTGCATCTCTGACTAGTTGCAAACAATGCAACGAGGTAACAGAATAAATGTGATATAATAAGAGCAGAATCTGAATTTCTAAAATTTTTAATACCTTAATGACCAGAATAACTGAGATAGCTACTGCTGTGGCTTTGAATTTCTACATTCATTCATTCATAGATTCACAATGAAAGAGTTTCTCAGCTGTTCTCATTATCATTGAAAGTGCATACACATGTCCTCCTACTAATTCATAACCTATGTTTGCCAGCTAGTCAAAGCATGAACCAAGCTTATTTCAATTTTAGCAAGCCTTAAAATGGGGCAAGATTTTCTCCAAGCTATTTTTATTTTTGGAATAGATTTGCTTCACTGGATGTAGGATGCTTTAAATAGTAATCCAATATCAACTCATCTTTCAAAACACACAAAAAAAGAGCTTTTGTTAGTGGAGATGGTAATTAACATGTAATCCACATAAAAATTTTCCAAATTTACTTTATGTTTGCACAGGCTTACATGGCTAGCTTAGAAGCTATGTCTGGAAGAAAATCAAACACGGGACTTTCTACACTGATTATTCATCCACTCTCTCCTGCTGGTTATAGCAGAAGGGAGCCTACAAGAAAGACGGAGAGAGACTATTGACAAGAGCATGTAGTGTCAGGACAGGGGGGGAATGGCTTCGAACAGAAAGAGAGTATGTTTAGATTAGATATTAGAAAAATTTCTTGATTGTGAGGATGGTGAGGCACTGGAAGAGGTTGCCCAGGGAAGCTGTGGATGCCCCATCTCTGGAAGTGTTCAAGGCCAGGCTGGATGGAGTTCTGAGCAACCTGGTCTGGTGAAAGGTGTCCCACGACAGGGGTGTTGGAACAAGATGATCTTTGATGTCGCTTCCAAACAAAACCATTGTATGATTCTATGACTGTATGTGTCATCTTTACAGACTTCAAGTGTACATTTGGAGGGAGGGAAGGAAGGAAGCAAGCAAGGAAGAAAGCAAGCAGGGAAACTTAGGTATTTTTCATTTCACAAACCACCCAGCACTATTTTATACAAGAACTGACACAAACATCACTGTTCCACTCTGTGATATATAGTGTGTTGTACAATTCTCGTTTACCAAATGATGTAGTTGCATGTCATGACTGTGTTATATGCTGAATACATGTTTGTATTCAGTCCTGTTTAAAATCTCTATTGATGATCTCGATGATGGGATTGAATGTACCCTCAATAAGTTCTCAAATGACGGTTAAGTTGACTGGGTCTGCTGGAGGGCAGGAAGGTTCTGTAGAGGGATATGGACAGGCTGGATAGATGGGTTGAGGCCAATGATATGAGGTTCTATAAGGCAAAGTGCTGGCTCCTGGCCTTGGGTCACAACAACACAGACTGTTACAGACTGGGGCAGAGTGGCTGGAAAGTGGCATGGAAGAAAAAGGACCTGGAGGTGCTGGTTGACAGCAGCTGAACATGAGCCAGCGTGTACCCAGGTGGCCAAGAAGGCCAATGACATCCTGGGCTGTCTCAGCAATCGTGTGGCCAGCAGGACCAGGACAGTGGTCATCCCTCTGTATTTGGCACTGGTGAGGCCACACCTCTAGTACCATATTCCATTTTGGGCCCCTCACTACAATAAGGACATTGAGGTGCTGGAGCATGTCCAGAGAAGGTGAACAAAACTGGTGAATGATCCACAGGGTAACTTCTATGATGAACAGCTGAGGGAGCTGGGGTTATTTAGCCTGGAGAAAAAGAAACTCAGGGGAGACCTTATCCTTCTCTACAGATGCCAGAAAGGGGATTGTAGCCAGGTGAGGGTCAACCTGGACAATTAATGACAGGATGAGAGAACATAGCCTCAAGTTATGCCAGGGGAGGTTCAGGTTGAACATCAGGAAGAGCTTCTTCATGGAAAGCGTTGTTGGACATTGGAATGAGCTGCCCAGGGTGGTGGTGTGGTCACCATCCCTGGAGGTGAAGAAGTGACTGGGCATGGCAGTTAGCGCTGTGGTCTAGTTGTCTGTGTAGTCATGGATCAAAGGTTGGACTCAATGATCTCAGAGGTCTTTTCCAGCCTAAATGATGCTGTGATTCTGTGATTCATAGCAGAGCACCTAATTAACATGCTGAAGATACTGATCAGTTATGCAACACATTGGATCTTGGAATCTCAAGAAGGCTCTCTTATGCAGATGGGAGCAATAAACTTTTGTGCAGTCAAGAGTCAGGAAATGCCGTAGAAAAGGCTTCTGCTGTAACTGTAGCTGGATGGGAAAAAATACAGGCCCTCCTGTGCATGCCAGGTAGGCTATATTCAGAATCTACTTAATCAATTTCTTATTACATTCAAAAGACCTACTCAGCAAAAGCCTTCAGTATGAAAAACTTGAATTTACAGTGCTCTAAAGCCTTTAATTGTTTAATTAGAATAGCCTACACTTCATTATAACCTGCACTATACACAAACTCTTTTTCTTTCTTGGAAGGCAAATGGAAGTGGAATGATCTTCAAGGAGACAACAGGCCTGGAAGATACATCTTCCAAAAGAGAAATTCTGGAAAGTAAAAGTGCTTTATTATGTGGGACTAGAAAGTCAATAATTATGAAAACCTAAATAAAAGCAACATGGATGTTTCTCTTTCACTATGGAAGACAAACTGGTTAGGTTTATCTTTATTATGAAGCAGTTTCTTTGCATTAATTATTTCTTGAACTAATGGGGAGCCAAGAGACAGTCTTTACAATGTGGTATTCAGAATCCACAGGTAGTATTATTCATCCATTCTGTGTATAATACAGAACTTTTATGGATTTTACACCTTTAATTCTAATTTTTTTTTTTTAAATGTGTCAATATAATTCAGCTGTATCTCACTTATCCAGTCCATGTTGACTATATCTATACAAAAATCAAACGATACCAGCAAATTTTGGCAGGCATTAAAATGCAATTGTCTGTACTGGAAGTTGCTTGAACAGCCCTTGGCATTGTTTTTGTGTAAGCCAAATAATATTAATCCAAAACAGTTTTGTGAAAAACTCAGTGTTAGCACGGATCTGCAATAATTATCAGGAGGCAGTCTGGTCATTTTTAAGTATGCTAAATGTGCTTGTAGACATGTGTCTTGGGGTGACTTTATGATGTTGTATCCGCTATCGCCTGCTCTATGCCAGACATGAATCCTGTGCCTTTCTGTGACTTTAAACTCTTTCTCAGGGCAGGGGGGAGAGAAGCCAGGTGAATTTTTCAGATTGGTTTTGTGCTCAAGGGCACATCCTCCCCTGCGTTCCTGTGACAGAACTCAGGAAGCACTTCCCTGCTTTTAGCCAGCTTTCGGCTTCTTTTCTTGGCAGACAGATGGAGAGTTAAACCTCTTTGTTTTAGCTAGCTTCTTGTTCGTAGCTGAAGCAAGGAGTTTCCTGGGACTTTGGCTGCTTCTTCTTCTCTTCTGGACTGTTCAGCAACACCAGAACATCACTGGGAGGTCTTACACCTCAGCTGAACCCCAGCTCTGGCGAGAGAGCAGAGCCATCACCTACAAAGAACTCTGAAACTACCCAAGTTTTCTTCACAGTGAGAGGTTTTATTATCTAACATTATTCATTCTTTTTTTCCGTGCCTGCAAGCACCCTGCTTGCCTGCATGCACTCTGCTTGTTAAATAAGTAGGTTTTTTTCACTTTCCTCCGAGGAATTTTTTTCCAAACATGGTGGGGGAGGGGCTGCTGAAATCTGCCTTCTAACAGAAGGATGTTCATTTTGGATGTTTCCCTCCAAATTTGCCTAAATCAAAGTGATGGGGATGGTCTGTTGTATAGTATTAAAAATGCAGAGGTGAGATCTCAGAAAATATTTCTTAAAAGAAAAAACAGTAGTCACTGATACTGAGAGAAGTGAAATTCAGGTTTTGGTCACACTTAAGCATCCTAAATTTCATTAAGAGCAAGTGAGTCTTCCATCTAATACAGTACATACAAGGGATGTGGTGGTTTGTTGATTTTTTTTTTCTTCAAATCTGGCTATGGGGTGGGTGACAATTTGACAATTATTACTGTTAAAATAAAACATAAATATTAAACTAATTCTGAGGATTGAAACCTCTCTGTCTTAATCTCGTGTGAATTTCTGTGATTTTAAATGAGGAGTGCCTCATTTGAAGCTAATGAAGTTACACAACTGTGAAAGCAGAATGTGAGGACTTAGGTTGTCTGGGTCCATTTATGTTGCTAAAAAAAATGTATGGAAATGAGTGAAAATATTGGACCACTGATCTTCCACAAAGTTCATTTGTTGTTTTTTCCCCTGCATTTTCTTCCAATGGCTCCAGCAAGCTGCACACAACAATACCTGTCTTCCTTGGTTTACATCATCTTCTGACACCATCAGGCTGTGTGTTTTCTCATGTGCTCCCATGCATTCCAAAGACAGAACATGTACTCTTGTTTTTTCATTATATAAACACTGTTCCTGTGGTCTACAATGCAATCCTTGCAGTATTTTTGTGAGTTTGAAAAGAACCTCCTATCTCTTAATAACAAAATATAACAATTGTATCGCAGGCTAGAGGGGCAAAGGAGGATCAAGGGATAAGCCATACAGTGAAGGTATGGCTGTTCTCTCTGGATGAGATAACACTGACCATCAGAGAAGCGAGCCTTTCCATTTCAGTTAGCCTGGGGTCTGGGAACTAGACCTTGTAACCTTATGTTACTTGGTGACATGAACAGTTCAGCCAAAAGAACAAACAGTCAAGATACCAGCACTGGGAAACACAAAACATAGCACCTGACAGACTGAGAGCAAGAGAAATCAGGAGCAGAGAAGTGAAGAAAAGATTCATAAAAATGGAGTGGATATGTTTATAACAGAGGCAAACTTTTTACGTTAGCCAAGGAAGAAGGAAACAGATTGCAATGTGGAGGCAGATACCCAACATAATTAAAGAAAGGAGTCACTGAAAGGCAGAGGGATTATAAACCCCTGACTGAGCAGAGTATTTGTGTAAATTATTTTTAAGAATACTGACGGAACTGGGACAAGCAAATGCATACAGTTATTTTACTGCAATATGCAGATAATTCTTGTACTAGCTTAAGTAAAGACTTAGCTAAAGGTAAATTTGGGGATCTTTTCATGTTTAGTGACTGTAGACATTTGCTGCCACATGATCCATGATCTTACAGGTATGGGAGCGGATGGGCTTAAGCTTCTTGTAAATCATCCACTCAAAACTATGGCGACGATCTAAGGCAGCTGTGCTGTGGCATCCCATTTACGTGAAAGGCTAAAAAAAAGAGTACCAGAATATGTGCCAGTGAGCAAATGGATCTGAGAAGCATGCAACGAAATGAGTCTTCAGAGCACATAATTCAAAGCCAGAGGAGGCCTGAGAATTAGCATGAATGTATCCAATGGATCATAGTTTTATTAGGATTTTAAAAAATATTAGCTATCATGAGCTTTTGAAAGCTACATGTTTATTATGAAGTTCTATTCTTTATTGCAATAAACTTGAAATACTGCATTTATTTCCAATGTGCAAAGACAATATCAGCATTCTTTTTTTTGCTTAATGAGGAAATAAAGATAAAAGAGATAAAACAATTTGAGATGAAGAGCTTTGTAGAGTCAAATTCTCAAGATTACATGGAGATAATGATAAGGTTCTGTGTAGAACAAATCTCACAGACTTAATAGAAATAAAGAAAATCTTGTCAGGCAACTCTCTACCTCATTGAGAATGTCATGCCTACTAAACATATTTGCAATGAAGAAGTCTGACTGCAACAAGAGCTGTAAAAGTCATTATCTCCCATCTTCATCAGAAGGATGTCAATAAATTGAGACTTTGGATTCTCATGCTTCTGAGCAATATAAGTGGTTTTTGTGTTTCTTCATATCTACCTCAAAGTAGAAACATTAATGCAAGCCATGCACACTTCTCAGTGGAACACAGACTTAGAAGGGTTACCTCTGTGTAGTTACAATCAGAATTTACTGGAAGATGCTGGAATATTCCCCACTGATTATTGTCGGCTGTATTAATGCAATTACAATGGCTTGAACACTTTGGTACTTTCCAAGGACCTATTTATATAGCAGTCTATTACTAAACTCTGACAACAGCAGCCCAAATTATGATGCACTTACTCACCCTGGAGAGTACTTTGTACCACGAGCAGTCTCACTTTGAATAAAGCATTCACGATCTGGCCCATCACCCTTTAATTATAGATGTTTCAGAGAAGAGTGAGCATCAGGGTTTACTGCACTATTTATAAAACAAGCTACCAGCCAAACGTTGTAGGACTTCTGCAGCTTTAAAACCCTCAACATTCTTTCCCTTTAGGAGCTCTTCCACTGTGCACTTGAAGCTCATTTGAACGTATCAAGAACTTCATTGTACTAAAAGAGGCATCCACAGATGAGAAATAATCCCACTCTTGGAAAAATCCAGCAGTTAATTGAAACATCTGATTTATAGTTTCTGTTTTGGAAATTAAATACGTGTTTATTAATACTGACAATAAAGCATTCTGCAATCCTAGCATGTCATCCTACTGTAAAGCAGTTTAGGATGCCCTTCAAAACTATCATTGTGTAAGCTGAAATACCCTCAGAAATTCAATGAAATCGGTCTTCATTGTCTCTTATACGAACGTGACTACACCAAAACACTAATCTACAGAAACCAGATTATATCTGGCAAAAACTAGGAGGAAGCACTTTATCCTGATCTCTTCATTAACGGTGTGCTACAGCTTTGATTTGAAGTTGCTACCACTGAAGATTGTTTGAAGTAGGACGTGAGCCTGATGCAGCAGCTCTTGGATTCAGCTGCACTGAATCCAGGTGGGATTTTCTCAGTGTGTAGGGAGAAACATATATGGTTTTCCTGGGCACCAGGGGGAGGATCCACCATATGTTTCCATGTTCCACATATAGGTGGAAGCAAAGAATATGTGGCAGAGATCTCCAGCTGTTCTGACCTTACTTAGCGGTTCTTGGTTCTCTGCCACTATATCATAACGTAAAATATACTAGTTTTCCCCACTGGGCACAATTCTAGAATTCATGAGGAATGTGCCCTCCCTCTTAAACTTACTCTTTGTGGCTCAGAATTTGTACTGTTTTTGATGGCTTTTCAGAGCTTTAGCATGTTATGTAGAGGCTGCAGATTATAGACAGTTACTAAAATACATGCATATCTTTCATAAAGTTATTTTCAGCTTTTACCCAATAAACATTCCTCTCCATGATAGTTCCTGCTCCCTAGATACTTATATGACCTTTTTTCCATGGTTTATAAGTGGGTCATTATCTGACATGTTCCCTTATTGTTATTTAGACTTACAATAGCCTATCAGGGTGAAAATGACTACCTTCCATCCAGAAGGAATACCGTGGCAGGCTTGTCTGTATTTCTTAAAGTTTGCATGGCATAATTCTCCTAACCATTAACTTCCTCTCCCTCTCCCAGTGGAAGTCATTCACAGAGGTGAAAGGATTCTTCTTCAGAGTTAGGTTTAACACTCCCGTCCAAATGGGGGGCACTCTATCTTTGCTAAAGAAATTTTAGCAAAGTAAAGAAAATACTCTATAAGAGTATTTCACTATGTAGCCATGTCAGTGAAGTACAGCTTTACCACTCTATGATAAAGACAAATCAGTAAAGTTAAACTGGCAGAACTTCTAAGTGTACAAACAGCAAAGTCAGACAGATTTGTCTGTGGATGTAAAGAAAGGGCATGAAAAGCACAAATGACTGTTTCTTTGGGTACAAAAGATATTTGCTTTGTGTTCTAAAGCAAAGCACTGGATCAGCTCAGTTGTTGCTGTCAACCTTTATCAGATCTTATTGACAGGAACTTGAGAGATGTGATAATTTCTTGAGAAATAGCTGGAGAACTCCACAGTGACAGGAAAGGGGAGAATTACACTTGTATTCAATATGTTTCCACTGCCTATAAGGACAGGTGTGTGAAAAAAATTATTCTTGCTTGTGCCAGTTTCATCTAAAACGGGAGCAGTTCTTTTGCTCCAGGTGCTCTCTGGAAGCAGACTGCTCTACAAGGTCATAATATAGGGATCAGAGACCATGCAATAAATGGTAAATATCTCTTTGCATGAAAGATGATAGTCCCAGACCCAATGCTAAGCTGTCTAGCTTCTGTATGTGAAGACATTGCACCATAATATGAAGTGGAATCAGAAAGCCTAAGTAAGGCGCTGAACGAGTATCAGCCTAGTGTCATCTAACACAAAATATTAGGCACAGGGGCTTAGAGAAATTTACGTCATCTGACTCAGAGACTCAGTTCACTGAGTCCATCATAAATGCTGCCTTTTAAATACCCTGTTTTGGAGAAGAGCTTAGAGTGTGTAATAGAAATGACTTGATTTCTAATAATAGTCAATTAGGAGTTCTCTGTAATTGTATTTGGAAGTGCAATGTAAGTGCCTCTGCTGGAAAAAGTTAATTTGTCTCAATTTTCCTGTGATTTCTAAAAATAGATTAGAATTAAATGTCATGTACCTTTGGAATGTGTATGTTTGGTAACTAACAAACTCACTTTGTCACTGTTTATGATCTCAGAATTCTTTCCATGGAAACTATTACAAGGTCACTACTATCATCAAGCAGCAATGAATGCTGCTCATATTTTATTGAGTCCTTAGGAAAAGACTCAAGGTCTTAAAGTCCATTTGTGTCTTCAACAGGGGAGGAATGTATAGTACCTTTTTGTGTATATATGGTTTCAAGTGTTTGTAGGCAGACATTCTTGGTTTGAAGACTCTAAGTCATGCATACTACCTCTTACAGAAAGCTACTTGTCAGTCAGAGAAAATTTGCTGGGTTCCTAAACTACATCTTTGTAAATGGCGTATGTTTAAATGAAGGCAAAACCTGTAAGGTACTACACAATCTCAGCTTCCATTAACACCTTTTAAGGGTACCCATAACCTGGCAGAACTGAGGTGTTCACTGAAAGCCAGATTCTGAATTGTCTCCTCTGAGAATACAGAGGTCTTAAAGTGAATGTACATGCACTTCCACTAGAAGATGTCACTGCACTGCCAAGCTGGTATAAAGGAGTACTCAAACATTTGGTGCAGGACTCATTTATTAATGTAAGCTGTCCCTGTGGAAAGGTCTGATATTTACTCAAAACCAAAAAGAAAAAAAAATACTCAAACCCACAATATTTCTGCAATAGTTCTCTGTTTGAGGGCATTTATACTGCCAGAACAGGGGACTCCATAGCACAAGATTTCACCAGTATACTGGAAATAAGAATGGTTTTAAAAGATTTATTCTATATGCATGATTATATATATAATTCAGCTAATGAGTAACAAACCCTTGCTGAAGAACTGCCATTGATTTATAGGATAGCACTGGCAGCAAAGGAGAAAATGTTGTCAATAGAGAACATATATGCATGCATATAATATGTCATAGCAGAAGATAACTTTCATCAGTCAAGGCATTTGTTCACACTTTTCTACTATTAATCTGCTAGCAGGTTTTCACATTAGCTGAAACTCTTCTCTAACATTTGAGAAGATTTAATTAGAATAAGGAAGAAAACTGTGAATTTCAAGATCTGTATTAAAGCAAAAAAATATAAACACAGGAATGGATTTGAGATGACAAGTTGAACATAGTGGTTTAAAATGGTTTTACTCAGAGTTGAAACAGAGAAATAATGATGAACAAATGTGTCTAAAACCTTCATTTGTTAATCTAATAGAAATAATACTTGCAGCTGTTTGCTAATACAGACCTTAGACAATATTAGTTGGCAGATAGTTTTATAAATAGGTATGACATAACATCCACCTTAGATTGTCAGAGTACCTCAGCTAGTTATAACAAAAAACGTGCATAATTTCTTCTTTTTTCCCTCCTGTTGTCCTCTTGTCTTCCCCCCAAATATTCCTCTAGTCTTACCAGTCTTACATAATGATAATGAATTTCTGATGGTTTTGTTCTTAATAAAACTGTCTTTTTATATATTTCTTTTTCTATAAAACTGTCTTTTTATATATTTATTTTTCTATAAACCTTCAGAGGTGTTTGAATTTTCCATATGTAGCACTTCAGGTTACAAATCTGAGTGTCTCTGAGGTGTGGGTAGTTTTATGAAGATTAACTTATCTCAGCAATTTAACTCCTTTAATGTTTCTTACACATACCATCTTCTGATTAATTTGTATTTTTTTGGGGGAAAAAAAAGGTTTCAATTTTTTAAAAGGAAGTGACAATAAAAAGTTGTAGTTGTGTGCCTCATTTCACGCACACGTTTGTACAAGAAAGCTTAAGGGGGAACATTTTTATATATCTTAAATGATAGCCATTGAGTCTTATATAGTCTGATGCAGAAGTGTGTGGTGCTGCTTTGGGAAGCAAAGTGCCTATCTGAACTATCTTTGCTACACAGACAAAACTAGAACAAGGAGCACCTTCTTTGCTTGTTGCAAACATACCTCCAGCAGTCCTAGGGCTCCATAAAGTACTGGGTTTTCTGTGGTATCTAATCATTGGATGGCACAATTTTATCGACAATGTACTGTCAAACTCATGAAAATATTTTTTCCTTATTTTGGTGCTGACCATAAATTTGCAGTTATTTTTATTTTTTATCCTGCAATTTGTTTTCTTCCAGGCTTCCAAACATCTTTGTGACAGCAGCAGCTGTGTTCTTGAGAAAATAATTTATATCTGTGGCATTTTTCACATAGAGGTGGCCACAAGTCACACAGGTTTCCCGACTTTTTGAACAGTCTTACAGAGCCTGAAAGGGGCAGGACATACTGGTTTTTGGGGAATGATTGGAAACCAGGTGATAACAATCTATGTGTTCTCTGTTAGGAGTTACTGTAATACTGAGTATTTATTGGTATTTACACTATTAACACCATGTGAACTTTAGTATCCACTGGCTGGTGTTATCAGATTTGGCACAGAGATTAAGATCTCAAAGAGAAATGTTTTTCTGAAAGTCCCATTAAAAAAAAGACAATTTGAAGATAGATACCCTAAATCTGAGTTTAGCTTAATAGTATACACCTTTCTTCAGGATCTTGCAGTATATGTTGTGGTTTTTCCACCAGTCACTGTCTCAGACCACAGTCAATGACAATCTGAAGTGGTCATCGGCTGCCTAAATATAGGCATCCAGTGCCACATGAGATGCCCTAATGCATTTCTCCTAGCCTTCAGCTGCCACTTCAGAAGACCAGCGAGCCCTTATCTTACCATAAGGATGGTTCAAATACCTTATGAGTTACAAAGGACAGCTAAATCAAGCTCTGGATCTTCACTGACTATAGTGGGCTCTTCAGTGCTAAGTCTGCCTGAATTTGTACTAAATCCCAGCCCAAATGGGGGATGCCATTGCCTCATATCAATGCCATTTTAAACACTGCTTACTCACTACTGCTCCAGAAGAATGTAAGTCCTATAAGTCTTGTCTGCTGGTTCTGCTCCATTTCATTTGGCTTCTTGACTAAAGGAAAGCTGCAATGTAATTTCATAGGCTTTGAAATCCATAACTGGAAGAAGAGTTATAAATGTCCCAACTCTGAAGAAAGTGCCAATAAAAGTTTTTAATCAAAAGTGAGGATCTTGTGCAGAGGGTGCTGGGACTTGCCAATCCCAGAACTCACCAAGCAGCCTCTCTAATGAAAGCTGAGATTCTGAAGCCAGAGCAAAGCCACTGCAGAAAGCCACAGCATCACCTGAGTGACCCCTTTTTTAAAATATAGGAGTAAATAAAAAGGCAAAGAAGAAGTTGGTAGTTAGACAGGATGAAAAAATATTTCCTTATAGTCTTGACCATTACCCTGTCTTCAGTATTAATTTATTTGTGCCTCAGTCTTGAATTTTCCCCCAAACTCACTGGCTAAAGTGCACATTCAGATTATTCAGTCAAAACAATTAACATGTGAAGGACAATGACATTCTTCTGAGCTAGGACTTTCCATTTAAATTTGCCCTTCAAAGCAAGTCCCCAACCCTTACAAATAGATATGGGGTTGCTCTTTTAGCAGCTATTGAGACGTAACTTCAGCAGCTCCAGGGCTGTGCAGGGGGCTGTCTGTCTCCGTTAAATTGAACTGGCCACTAGCAAGTACAATCCTCTGCCTTTTGCTAGAGGTTTATGAAGACTTGCCTCTAGTGGGTACCAGCCCTCTTCTGCCTGCCTTGGCTTTAACCTTCTCCTCCTCTCCAGGCCTGATTCTCACCTTGGTTTTGAGCTGAAAGCCCTATCCCTGATCTGCCGCCTCCCAGCCATTCCTTCAGATGTGGGTGCTATTTCTTGATAGCATACCCATGGCAAAGGGAGGCAGTGGGTGATTAATTTGCTTAATTGGCAATCAAACTAATGGCCTTACTGGCAGCTGCATTTTCATCTCATAGTAACAGTCAATATAGACCTTGTTGAAATCTCTCTGGTGTGTCTCTCCAGAGTTGCCAGAGCTGTTGATTGAACTTTGTGTGATGCTGGCATTTCCCTTCAAGATAATATTCAATTGTTGCCCAGTGAAAGGAAATTATATAAACTGTTTTGTGGGAAAAGCAAGTACTGGCATATGACCCTTCTGCTTCCAGCCTGATTTCCCTTCATTAGTGTCTCCTAAGTGACAGGCACAGTGACAATTATGTGGACATTTTTGCTTTGGGACAGGCTGTTATTTCAAGGTGTGTGTTCTGCTTTGACCAGAGCAGTCTGCATATGAGGGAAATGGGACAAATGAGAGAACATCTGATTTCTGTATCCTGCCAAATAGTAGGGAAAATTAGGCTCCTCGTGGCCATACTTGAACACCCCTAGTTGTTCACATGTCCCCATGACTCTGTGAGTGCACTTGTGGTCTTGAAAGACCACCAGATAGTGTCCCCACAGATGTCTTCACCTATTAGACGTCAATTTAGACTTCCCTGAAAGTCAGTGGAGTAAATGGATGCTTTGCATATGTGATTAATTTGACTTATTTAGATATCGTTTTTTTAAATGAGATGAATGGGTCCTTAGAAATGCCTACTTTTCTCTATTTTTCTCTGTCAAGGGTGCTGACTAACTCAGACGTTGATGTCTCCACCACAGATGTCTTTGGCCAGATGATGCTCCCTCCATTGGTTTACAAATGTAAATGAGTGTTTTGGTAGCTACTGAAATATGGGACAGGACTAGAGGTAATGGGCTCCACCTAAA
>NW_008238464.1:8716689-8723178 GCF_000691975.1 Corvus brachyrhynchos
GAACATTTGGAAACTCTTTTTCACTGTGAGGATGACCAAGTACCAGCACAGGTTGCCCAGGGAGGTTGTGAAGTCCCTGTCCTTAGAAATATCCAAAAGCCATCTGGACATGGTCCTCAGCCATTTGGTGGCCCTGCTTGAGAGCTGGGTTAGAAAAGATGATTTCCAGTGGTGCCTTCCAACCTCAACCTGTCTGAGATTCTGACAACTGCCTGTTCAGGCATCTCAATTGCCTTTGTAAATCTAGTATGAATGGTTATCAGTTCTACTGGTGATAACCTGTGAAAGAAAAACTAGTGTAAAACCACCAATATTCTTTCAAATAAATCAGTAGCAAAAATCTGTGTTATTGTGTAGCCAGCTTTTCCTTATTCTCAGAAGAAAAAAAAAAAAGCAGAGCAGCTGAAAAGGTCAAGCCTTCTGATTTTCCTATTTTAGTGAATTAGTACCCCTGAGTGACCTTGATTGACACTTTATGAACATTAAAAGCCTTGATAGTCTTTACTAATTGCCATGCTTCTCCACTCTGGGAATACTGCAGACCCATATCTTCCTTTATTAATTTATATATTTATTATAGTGTTGTTCCTTACACTGTAATGTAGAGAGAACATTCATCAAAGTGTCAGGGGATCACCTTTTGAGAATAATTTTTCACACTGAGAAAATCTTTCTTCTGTGCCACACACTGGATTTTCTGGCTTTTCTGAGAAACTGCTGCAGGGGAGGTGGGCATGGGGAGGGAAGGGGTACCTTGCATTCATCTGAAAAAAGAAAACTCAAACCAACAGCCTCTGAAGATGTTTTGTTTTAATCACTGTATATGAGTAAGGTTAGTTCAGTATGTAATAACAGGCTGTCTTGACAACAAAAGGCTGAATCAACACAGAACATGAGTGGAATTATGCATGTCAATTATAATGAATCTCATTATGCAACACGAAAGTCTAATTCTATTGTAAAGGTCTGCAGTCTGCAGTTTTAAGGCTGATGTCAGTGCTGCACAATAACTGCCCTCTCATCCACCTCATAGCCATAAAGAATAAATATAAAGCTAATTTCTCAAGATTTTTATTATGCAAATTTCCTTGGGGTAAGGGAAAAAAAATTTCTATTTTTTAAATAAGAAGAGAAAACTGTCCTGATCTTAAAGCAATTCATCATGTCCATGGCTTCTTTGGCTTTAACATTTTGCTGTCCACAGGAAAAACTGGTGGTTGAAAGTTCTCTACTTGTGTCAATATAAATCAAGAATGACAATTTATCATATTGTACCAACTCAGTATTGTGTTTATCAAAATAAAATAAAAAATTACATAGCTTTTAGTAATTAGGCTCTAATTTCTAGCAAGAAGGCTAGAGTAATAAAAGTGTTTAGCAACACCTTTATGGAATTACGGGGTAGCAGGGGTGTTGTTCTGGTTTTTGTTGCAATTTGCTCTTTTCCCCATTATTTATTGCATGTATTTTGACACTTGCAGTTGAAATGTCTAGCTTTGGGAGTTTATTTTGCAGCAATAAATACAAAGGTAGATCCTCCTTTGAGAACATGTGATTGGAACACTGCTTGAGCTCTTAAATACCTTCCCATAATTCATTTTTGAATAGCGGATAACTTCAGCTGGAAGCAGGCATGTAACAGGCATTTTTATTTGCAGAAAGAAAACACTATTGTGACACTATGTGAATCCAGTGGAGTGGGAAATGTCAGCAAATAGTAGTCAGAATTCAAGACTTAAGAGTCTTCAAATTGCCATGCAGTGGGGTTAGGTGAGCTCATTACTGTGGGGAAGAGACATCTGCATCCCTTGCACTGAAGCTGGCCTGTGGCCATCAAAGAATACTTTGCAGAATGCAGCAGAATTAGTCAGTAACCTCTTGTGCTACTGGTTATTTTTGTTAGATGTTATGACAAAGTGATGCAGTTGACAGCAAAGCTTATAGGCATGAATACCTGTGCTCCAGGAGATAGGACTTTTGAATGCAAAACCATCATCAGTTCTGCACTGCAGTTCTGTGTGAGAATTCAGGGCTAGCTTACAAACAGACTTGTAAAATATCCATTTGCAGGTGCCGTAAATTGATTTTTTAAACTCATCATTTACAGCAAAATTGAAATTAGACATAGATTTCAAAAGAGATGACCCAGAATTTCTTTGACCTCCCACCTTATTTATAGATCATGGTTATTTATTTTTCCTTTTAAAAAATGGATGATAAAGAAATTTTCACAATACTGAAAGAAACTTGCAGTTATTAGAGCTAGGACAGTCATTCAATATGCAATTAGAACAACATGTTGAATTTTCCTCGTTTAGAATTTCTAACAGCTTTCATGGGAAAAGTTTGATTCAGGTTAAGCAGCCTGAGAAAACTTCCTAAAGCTGTCTGTGAAATTAATCATACTTTCTCTCTTCTTTTGAAAGCCAGCTTTACACTTGTTCAGCAGAATGCTACTGTAACCACGAACAGCACAAGAAATAGTAGACCTGATTGAAGAAAGGATTAAAGACAGCAATTTGACAAACAAATGAAGAATACTCTTTTTAAATAAAAGGTAGTCTATTGCTCTGTTATTATTGCTCTTATTGTTACCATCATCTTCATTGGTACATTTCTCCTGAGTCAGGAGAAGGAAAAGAAAAAAAAGAAAAATCAGCATCCAGGATATTTCCTCAAAGACTGTGATTCCTCTTCAATTGGTCTCAAAGATCCGTGGAATCTTTGTTTAACATCAACTTTTTTGAATTAATTTTGTCCTGCTTTCTGCAACAGCAAAAAAAAAAAAAAAAAGATGCTTTTCAGACTTGGTGGAAGACCTCCTATTGGATAAAGACAGGGAAGAGGGAGGTTTTCTAGTGCCAGAGGCATAGAAGGAAAGCAGGAAGATGGAATTCATTGTAGGCAACTTCCAAATTAAAGTGAAGGTGCCTGGGTTTGTTGTGGAAAGGGGAATAAGGAAATGGGAGTGTAGTGTTTATACACCACTATGGTGTGTGTAGAGTACTTCAGAACTCAGGCAGATAATGTTCACACAGGAACTTGCACAACTGTTGTAGGAAACTATTTTTCACTGCAAGGGTGACCAAGCACCAAGGCTGTCTGAAGAGATTGTGGAATATCCATCCTTGGAAATAATTAAAATCTGTTTGGACATGGTACTGGGCTCTAGGGGACCCTGTTTGTGCAGGGAGTTGTATCAGATGACTTCCAGAGGCCCTTTCTACCCTCAACCATTTTATGATCGTCCCACCAAATCAGCCAAGAGCTCTTCCTAACTCAGCTGCTTCAGCTGTTTTTATTTATGTCTATGGGGATCATGTTCAGCATCCTGCCACTGACGGTCTTCATGAAACTCAGGTTGAAAGAATCACTGCAAGTTAACTTGGGGATAGAGGTGGGTAACTACACTTTTTTTCCTGATGCTATTACCAACTTTATATTTTTGAGGTATTTTTGTGGATGTAGTAGTGAACATACTTTCTTTTCTAAACTCTGCTTTATTTTTTCACTCTCTTCCCATGGGGCAATGCTGAACTCCATGCTGCCTCTCTGTCCTAAATTTCACTCTCTGCACACTGCATCACTCTCTTTGAGTGCAGACATGGAAAAAATGAGCCACTCTGTTTACTCGGAATGTCATTAATAGATCTGTGGCACAGAGTGGATGAGGACTTCACCTCACAGCTGGCACTAGTGTGTGATGCAGTCTACTGCAGATCACAGTGAGTTTTACAGAGCCAGCAGCTGGTGGGAGAGGCAGTCAAGCACAGCAGCAATCACTTCTTTTTTTCTCATGCTTTGTCTCTCTGTGTAATAGGAAAACAGAAATATCAGAGACAGTCACCATGTCACTTACACTTATAGCTAATAGTCTGCAGGGCTAGAAAACCAATATGAGCTCAGTGTGCTTCTAGATGCACTGCCAGAGACCTGCATTAGCCAACACTCTGAAATCATGACAGCTCCCAAAAGCAGGAGGAGCATGGAGAAATACTAGAAAAGGAAGTTCCTTCTGGCCCATGTACCAAGTAGGTTCATCCTTAAAGGTAACTAACTGCTGAGATTCCTGAGCTGGGATTACCTGAACATTGCCTCAAGACCTGGCTGGATTTGCCACCAAAGAGTATCACTGTGTACAGGGTATGCATAGCCAGCTTTGGTAGCAGGGTGGGAGCGACAGGGGTGGCTTCTGTGAGAAGCTGCCAGAAGCTTCTTCCATGTCCAGCAGGGCCAGTCCCTGGCAGCACCAAAGACAGATGTGCCACTGGCCAAGGCTGGGTCACTTAGAAATGGTGGTAACACCTCTGTGATAACAGATTTAAGAAGAAGGAAAATAACAAATTTTTGTGCAGATGTAATTGTGGCCAGAGAAAAGTGGGGTGAGAGCAACAACTCTGCAGACACCAAGGTCAACGGAGAAAAAGGGGGTGGAGGTGCTCCAGGTGCTGGGGCTGGGATTCCCCTGCAGTTTGTGGGGAGACCACAATGAGGCAGCTGTGCCCCTGCAGCCCATGGAGGTCAATGGGGATGCGGAGATCCACCTGCAGCCCATGGAGGAGATCCACACCAAAGCAGGTGGATGCCTGAGTGGAGGCTGTGGACGCATCAGAGGCCCAAGGAGAGAGGAGCCCTTGCTGGAGCAGGCTGTTCTTGAATGACTGCACCCTGTGAAAGAGTGACCCATGTTGCAGCAATTTTGGGAGGACTGCTGCCTGTGGGATCGACTCACGTTGCAGCAGTTTGCAGAGAGCTGTTGCTCATGGAATGGACTCACACTGGAGAAGTTCATGGAGAACTGTCTCCTGTGGGAGGGACCCCATGGTGGAGCAGGGGAACAACTCCTCTCCCTGAGCAGTGGGAGAAGCCTCGGGTGATGAACTGACCATAACCCCCATTCCCAGTCTCCTTGTGTCACTGGGGGAGGAAATAGAGCTGGGAAGGTGGGAGGGGTGGGAGGTGTTTTAAAGGTTTTATTTTACTTGTCATTATCCTGCTCTGATCCTGTTAGTAATAAATTCAATTAATATCTCTAATTCTAGCCTGTTTTGCCCGTGACGGTATTTGGTGAATGATTTCCCCGAGTCCTCATCTCAACTTGTGAACCCTTTGTTATATTTCCTCTCCCCTGTCCATCTGCAGAGGGGACTGAGAGAGGCTTTGGTGGGTGTCTGGCATCCAGCCAACATCAACCCACTACACTACATCACAAGTTTGGGCCCATGTCCATCTTTGAAGTGCGAATAATGATCTAGACAGAGTATGTGGAATGGATTGAAGTGTTAGAAGAGTACACTTGTTTGTTGGTTTGTTTTTGTTTTTTTTTTTTCCTGGAATTTCTATATATTGAAAAACAGCTAAAATAATGATATCTGCAATTCTCAGGTATTATTTTACTTCAATACCTCACTTTGGAATCTCAAAAGCTATTGTTAACCCAATAGCTCCTAAGGAGACTTTAAAGAGTCCTAAGACTCTTTAAGGAACTCTAATAGGCACCTGAAGACATAAGTGTTCTCCCCCAAAGGGCAGCTACTGCCTTAAAAGGTCATTATAATTTTCTGTCAAATGAAAAATTAAATAGCCATGTAAACTAATATTATCAACCAGTGAATTCTTGTGCTGTCAGCAGCAGATGTCAGGTGCTGTACACTCAGATCATTGGTTGTATTCTCAATGCTGTCTTCTCTCAGACAATATTTAATTTTTGCGCACACATTGCTGTACTAGAATGAAAACTAGACTGCAGGTTTCTCTGCTCTGTGAAGCTTTTCTTCTGATGCACAGACAAAGCAGTGCATAAGCCAAGTGAGCGACTGTAGACGAGCCAGAGGATTCCCTTGGGCATGGGCCCCCTCTCCCCAGGTCAGGCTCCCAAGGCTCGTAGTTTCCCATACACAGGTTGCAAAAATATGTCGAAGGCATAAAGGCATCTGCAGTGAGGAGTGAATAAAGGACAGACTCTAATGAGATATCAGTGCAGACAATTCTCTTTGGTGCAAAGAGTCATCAGACTTTTGGGTAAAATAAACTTACTATCCCTGTAGGAAGCAGGATGCCCCAGTAATTAGAGAGTCTCAAACTTTGGATATCTACATGCCCATACTTGTCCTGCCACAGACCACTTCTATGACCTCTGGTGTGTCATTCAAGGCCAAAACCCTCCAAGTTTTTTATAAACTTTACCTTCACTGAACTCCAGTTTTGGCTGGCCCATCAGGTAAACAGAGTTGATATTTTGGAAGCCTGGCAGCTTTACATGTGTAGTTTTGGCTCTAATAAAAGATCTTGGCCAGTCAATAGGGAAGCAGACTGTCTGTAACTGTCTAAAGAGACTGAACTTTAGTACAGACCTGGGTGCAGTCCTGAAGAGGAGAGACACTGGGCATGGTCTGTGGGGTAGCTTTCCTGCTCCCTTTCCCTCAGACTGCAGACCCCAAAGTGGGCAGTAGTAACTGGGAGAAGAGGGGGAAGGGGTAGAATACATCT
>NW_008238464.1:8723235-8747808 GCF_000691975.1 Corvus brachyrhynchos
GGATGAGAAATATATTTGCCTCCCTGAAGCTGTTGTTACTTTACAGTGAGCTAACTAGGTTTATCGGGCACATTTTTCTATCAGAAGTGTGGTATGTTGCATTGCTATTTAGAAAAAACTCTTATTACTTCTATTAAAATACATACACATACATAACAGTGAATTCTTCAATCTCCAGTGATATTCTTCATTTTATTAAAGAGCAACACAAGAATTATCTGCCCTTTGCATTTAATGTGAAATGCAGTTGGCAGAAGTGCTTAGCAAAGGCTTTTATTTTTAGTTTTATGGATATTGGATTATAGGTAAATGAAGACCATGCAGTACATCAAGGATATATGTATGTTAATTACGGAGATGAAAGATTTTAATTCAAGAAAATAGTCTTTGTTAACAAAAAATTGCAGATTTAACATTCTGTTTATGCAAAACCTCCGCATGATGAAGCTCATGGTGTCCATCATATATAGATGAAAGAAAGCTTAGTGCTTAAGAAATAATAATTGTGAAGATTCTGAGCTGAGACATCTAGATCCAGCCCTGAAATAAAGCTGAGAGTTTAGGGCGTGCTCTGTCATAACCTCTTCTTGGACAAAGCAATGAGTTCTAGGCCACCTTTGGGTTTTGCTTTTCAGAAATTGGGGGACTCATTTTGACAATTATTTTTAAGAAACAAGCTTCTTGTAAAACAAACTTTTTCTCACAGAACTGGTCACAATATAGCTGTAAGGCTGCAGGTGGGAATGGTCCTGGAGAAGGGGGAGCATGGGTAAGCAAAATTCCCTTCTATATAGATAAAACACGAACTCAGTCATTCAATACATAAATAATTGCTACTACTGACAGCTGGGCTGCACATAATATCTCAGAGGTACTTCTCAAATCAGCAATTTTAAAACAAAGTGTTTACTAATTCTGATATGCCCTCACAATTGCTGTGTTAGATTATGATTTGCATGCAAATAGTACAGTACAAAATATGAAAGTACAAAAAAAAATAAGAAATCCCTGAAGAACTGATGTGTGAACACAAAGCTACTGAATGATGATTTATGCCTGGAATAATCGCCGTCATGAGCCCCTTTGGAGCATGCAGCTGGAATTAGAATTCCTGAGGAGGAATCCTGAGTGAAGGGCTGCAGCAAGGTCTGTCTTTTCCCTTTTTTTTTTTTTTCCTAAAGAACAAAAAAGCCCTGTCTCTCCCTGTCTGGGCAGAATGGTACTGTCCCAGACAGAAAGGTCCCCACAGGCCAAGCTATTCATGTAGCACCAGGCTGCTGGGAGTACCAAGCTGTGGTAGGGATGGGGAGCAAAACCAGGGAAACTGCAGTGCCTGCCTGGCAATTAGCGTGATATATATTGGCTTTGCTTGGCAGTCCTGAAGGAAGAGAGGGAGAAAGGGAGGAAGAGAGAAAAGAGACAAAAAGAGAGAGAAAAAAATACAAATAAGGAGGAAAAGGAAAAAGGAAATAATTAGGACCACATAAGGCAATATTTCAAGACAACAAAATGAATGATTAAAAATACCAGCAGCAAATCAGTCTTTTTCCCAAGTTGTTTTATAAAATTATAGAAGTGTTGTTTGTTATTTTTCTTTAGAGAATATTCATAATTCTGATAAATCAATGTGTGAATAAATTCACTGAGTGTATGCAAGGTTCCCTGGCTGGCCGTGTCCCTGAGTGCCTTTCTCTTTTTTCATGCCTTTTGTAACTGTTCTCCAAACTGCTTATGAAGACCAATATTGCACTTGTGGTTCTTTGAACTAAAGGATTCTTTTTACTCTATTTAAAAATCCCTTTAAATGAGGACAACACTGATGAGAGCAGGATAAAAAAACCCACTGAATATTCTTGTGCATCAGTAATAAAAACAAATGTTTCAGGATACCATTGCAGGGTGATGTATGGGGTTTTTTGCACATCAAAAACAGGAATAATCAGTGTATATATCTGCATGCTGAAGGGGACTAGGAATGACTAGTAACCACCCTAGTATTATGTTCCTTGAAAAAGCACATCTTTTTTTCAACAAGGGAAAGACAATTTTATCACCATTAAAAACTCATGTTCATGAGAAGATGCTCCTTAGTTGTAATTTGTATTATTTTAGTGGAATACCAGTCTGGAAAACAATCACAATTTTCCTATTTCTCCCCACCCCCTCACACTCTGCTACTCATGATTTTTCTGTCATGCAGATTTCCCAACTGTGTTCTCTCCTTTATTATTTTATTTCACATTTTATAGAACACTGTATTTTTGCTCTTGGTTAATGAAAACAAAGAGATCATCTTAAATTTCCTGTGATAAGCAGTAGTTTAAAACACCATTATGATGGTTTCTCAGTCTTTAAAATCTTTCACCTTTTATAATCTTTAAGCTTCACTAACCATTAGTGTCCTACATATGCAATCATGATAAAAGCTTTGCAGAAAGAAGAGTATCAAATGCTTGGCAAACCAAATGAACATAACAAAATAATTCTACTAAATAATGTATATGCCTAAATACATACACACAAATTTATATGCATCTATACATGCATATATAGAGGCTTATGTACACATGGATGCATAAAGGCTTTCTCTTTTTTGTGGTTGATAGCTTAAAACACTGTTGGCTTCCCTGGATTTCAAATGATGCTTGGAAACTCCTGATTCTGGCCTTTTGTGACACCTCAGATTGCATGTCCTGCTTCATTTGGTCTCTTTGACCCATGTGGAATGAGTTGCTCCAACTGATATTTCAGTTATATCTCAGTATTTACCCCAGCTAAGTGTTGGCCTTCATCACCTTCAGCAGGGAGGTAAGATGGAATGTCTTTTTGAAAAATCAGCCAACTGCTGCTCAGAAGCCATATGTCTGAGTCAGTAACACAGGGTTATGCTGCATAAGGGCAGATTCGGATGGTTAAGCTGACAGAACCGACAGCCTCACTGGCCCGGGGGTCTCCTCCTCCATCCCAGATGCATGCTGACGTCCCCTCATGCAGGGTGCCTCTGCAGCTTGTCTGACCCAGCCCTGACACGACTCTGCTGTCAGGAAAACCCACAGAAGTAAAGGCCTGGCTCAGAGGGTCATGAACAATGAGTCATGCTCTGACTGGAGGATGCAATAAGATAGGTACTGCAGGGGTAGTATCCTTGGACCTGTGCTGCTTGACATCATTATGAATGACCTGAAGGAGGTGCCAAAGGATATCCTCGTTGAGTCTGCAGACGACATGAAACTGAGGGAACCAGTGGTAGGACTGACAGTCCAGGGCAACCTAGAAAGACTGGACAGATGGACCTCAGGGAATTTGTGCAATTCAGCAAGGAGAGGCCGTGCACCCGGGAAGGAAGAGCCTATTGAAAAGATAAAGTCTGGGGAATAGACTACTCAAGGAGCACCTCTATGGAAAGGATCCCAGAAGGCCTGGAAGCTGGGCAGGAGCCTAGGAAAGGCTCCATTACTCCACTACACCTACACCTATTATTTTTCCTGCCAAGGGACTAGGAATGATAACAATGCTTTCCTGGAGCTGGGATTAGGAATAGTGACTGGATGCTTCCCTAGAGTTCATTCTAACTTTTTGAATGTAAGCACAAAGAAAGGGGAAGATCTGAGCCCCACTGTTGTTCTGTAGTCTTTAAGTAGTGTTGAAATCCTTGCTGTCTCCATGTTGTGCTGCTTTTGTCTGACTTAGAGAGATTTTCTTCACAGTAGCTAGTATGGGACTGTGGTTTGGATCTGTGCTGGAAGCAGCTGTTGCTGAGCAGTGATTGCACAAAGTCAAGGTCCTTTCTGCCTCTCTCTCCACCACCAGGGAGAGGGCTAGGAGTGCACAAGGAGTTGGGAGAAGACACAGCCAGGACAGCTGACCCCAACTGACCCAAGGGATATCCCACACCATGTGTTGCCATACTCATCATGTAAAGCTGGAGGAAGGAGGAGGAAGAGTAATGGCATTTGTCTTGCCAAGTCACCATTACATGATGAAGCTCATTTTTTCTGGGCATGGCTGAACACCTGTCTACCCATGGGTTAAGAGGGGAAAGAATTCCTTGTTCTGCTTTGCTTGTGCACATGAATTTTGCTTTAACTGTGTCTATCTCAACCTATGAGTTTTTTCCCACTTTTACCCTTCTGATTCTCTCTTCCATCCCACTGAGTGGGGAGTGAGGGAGTGTCTGCGTGGGGCTTGGTTGACAGCTGGGATTAAACCATGACAGTTGTAATTGTAATCAATCATTGTTCCACCTGTTTTTTTTTTTCCTTCCCCACCGGTGGCAATTTAATGTCTAATTTCAAGTCATTGGTAAAAATATTAAAAGAGAAACTAGGCTGAAAACTGACCAGCCAGAGATAAGCAATTATGTTTATTAGTATTTTATCCCTGTGTTCTTTGATGTCTCAGCTGGTTTTTAATTCATTTCACACATACATATTTTATGAAGTACTAATTTTTAATAAGAATATTGTGTAAGACTAAGTCTAACTAAGTTAAACTCCCAAGAAAGTTGAGAATCATTATGCCCGTTCAGTTATCTGTACCAGCTAAATTGTCAATGAGGAACACCTTGTCAATAGCAGGTGTATCATGTAGTGATGAATACCACATATATTAACTTACAATGATCCTTTTAATTTTAAGCTACAACTTTTCCCTCAAAATATACACACACACAGAGAACAGATTTTTTTCTTCTTCTTCACATCTACTCTAGATACTTGAAGCCCCATCCCTAAGGCTGATGGATTGATAACTCAGGTCAGGATTTAAACAGGGTTTTTGAGCTATAGGATTGCCATGCAAACTTCCTGACACTTCTACTCCCAGTAAGAATTTCTGCACAGGAACATTAATATCTTGTAAGAAACTAAGAAAATTAGAGTAGCACAAAGAGATGGGTTAGATGTTAAACTTGTGGAGGAAATATTTTGATATGGTTCGTCTCTTCCAAATTACCTCTCATCTTCCTCTTTTCTTTTCAACCTCCTCCAAGCAATATGATACACAATAGATGAAATAGGCGAGTAGGTTCTTTGTGACTCAGAACCTCCCTAACAGAAAAGGGAGAATGTCTGTTTTAATTTGCTGTGGGAATATACTGACTCAGCCTAACTCCATGACACTTCTCACTTCTTGCCTGGCCTGTATTCCTCACCTAGTCACTCCTCCACTCCTTCCCTCCTGGAACAAGTTAAAAGCTGTTAGCACTGGATTTCCTAATTACAGGTTTTGTGGCACAACCTAAAGTTACAGAAATCAGCTCATAATTATTTGTGTTATATGTAACATGTCTGCAAAAGAATCTGAGAAACAATTTGTCATAGCCAGCCTGAATAACATGGGCACTTTCAGGAAAGGCTCATTCATCTTCCATGGAGACTTGACGCTCATAAACACATTGACAGCTGCAGGATACTATACATTAAAAAGAGGTTTCCATTGTAACCAAATCATACCCCCTTACCTGGAAACAAAGATTTTGATATTTATAACTGCTTAAAGTCCACAGGCACGTTTTCCCATGTAATTTCTGGAAATACCTCAGCTGGAAAATGGCAAAGTGTGTGTTTGATTTAGTATCTGACATGCCATTTTCACTGTGCAAATAAAACTGTATTTTTAAAATTTTTCACAAAATATTATTTATGCGCTTTTCCATCCAGCTCAAGACACTAGGGATGGACTTACTCATTATTTTATTTATCACCATACCATTGATTTCCAGAGACACCATTGCATAGTAAGAAAAATTCAGAAAGCTATTTATGGGTGATATGACAAGGAATAAACCCCTAGCAACTTGGAAGCTTCCCAAGAAAATAGCAACATAATAATATGGCAGACCATTCTGTGCTAATTGTCTTATATCTTACTACATTTAGAGGCAATATGATGTCTGTGGTTCCTGAAAAGTCATATCCTCCTCCTTTCAGAGTCTGAAGCAGGTTGATCTGGGACTGCTGTCCTGTGGCTCTTTAGTGAAATCCCTTGCTGCTGCAGTCTCAATCCATTCAGCATTTAAAACTTGCTGCGGATTTGGACCCCAAGTGATTATAGTATCACCAATCCCTTGAAAAATTGCTCTTCGACTTACCTTGAAAACTCCTATCAGCATAGAAACAACCATGGTTTAATCAGTTTTATTTGAAAAAGAAGAACATGCATTTACTTTGATTACATTTTTGAGTTCCTGAAGGCCAGATTTTGTTCCCACTGGTGTCTGTGGCAAAACTCCCATTATCTTTAGTGGCAACAAACCCAGCCACTTAGTTTGCATAATCTGCAGAAAGTAAATATTTTAACACTTGTTATCTGTGATATTTAAGTAGCTAATAAAAATGTGCATGTAAAACTGGTTCATATTTATTTAAGCTTGTAAAAAAGGGACTTTCAAATAGGACAAAATATAGGACAAAACATTCTTTAAATGAAGACTCAATAAATAAAGCAATTTTTTCCTCTCCCGCAACACAGCATTCTCTCTTTAATAATGCTACAGAAATAAGGCTGTAAACCCTGAAAAAAAAATGCGGTTATTATGGCCATAAAATGACATATAATGACTCTGAGTCCTGAATTCTGGCACTATAACACACGCATATATTTTTATATAAGGAGAAGGTAAATTGACAAACTGTTCTACTTGAGCTTATTTTTGCAAAAAAACATATCAACCCAGTTGCTAATGTGCTATTTATCCATTAAAGAATGTTGCTATAGTTACAGTATCTATTGCAAAAATAGCATGGTAATATGAGAGAGAAGATGAAGAATGCAGAACAAAAAAGCTTTCATATTTCTAGTGCTTGTATTGTACATGAAAGTGAAAAACTTAGAGTAAAAAAACCTTTGCTGTTGGCTCTGTTTTGAATTAAAGCCTTAGAATCATCCTTTGTACTCAGTGGACCTATTTTGTTCTCCGTCCGGAATTACAGGAACTAACACCCATGACTCAAAGAAACACTCCAGTATAAGGATTTAACTAAAATTTTCACTAAACAATTAAATGCGTGATTTTATAGGCAGATCAAAACATAAAAATTTGACTTAGTAATACCATATTTCATTTGGAAAATCAGACAGTGGAAACAAAATTTTTTATCAATAAATAAAGAGAAACAGGTAATTGTGCAATTCCCATTGTAGACTGTCGTATTTCAGCCCAGAGCTACACCTTGTCAGTGTTTCACATGAAAACATACTAGAACTTTTTGGTGTCTCCACCCAAAATTCACTCTGGTGAAATCATTTAACTGTATAGGAGAGCATCACATCCCAAGTGCTGTTTTTTGAGGCAGTTTTGCATCAGAATTAAAATGTGCAGTCTAGTTACGTGTAAGCGATGTGTAGGCAGAGTCAGTAGTTTGTCAAACTCCTGCCATGCTTAAAAAACCTCTTCAATCTAAAGAGATTTAAAAAAAAAAAGTCCAGTGGTAATAATTCCTATTTAAAAAAACCATGTAATTGTACTAGGTGTCTTTTACAGCTTCTGGAATCTACACAGTCAACCTCAGTGTAAATAAAACTAGGATTAGACTCTTCTTCCAAATAAAACACTCATGATGTGAGAGCTATTGGGTTTAACTCAGGATAGGATGAAGCTCTGGACAAATTGAAAAAAAGTTGGTTAGTTACATCAGTCTTAAAACCAATTTGATATCAAAGATATTTTCCTCTGTGAAATGTTTGCAGTCCTTCTGTCTATCAGCCAAAAAGCAGTGGCTGAAACAATGTTGCTCTCAAAGTAATCTTGAGTACTTTGACCCTTCCCAGCAGAAAAGAGAAGCTAGAAAGTATGTAGGTAAAATCTCACTTTTGGATAACTGCAAAAAAATTTAGTCCAGAAGACTATTCTTCTTTCTGCTGAAATGTCACCTGTATATGTAAGTATTTTGAGGATATCTAATGCTTATGGACCTGCCATAAGAAAGAAAAAAATATCCTAAAGTGAGATTGTGTCTACGTTACCAGATAATTTAGTTGCTCAGTTCATCCCCTAGTGCCTGATCATTACACTGTATAAATTCCAGTCCCACTGTGCTGTCTCTTTTGGAGAGTTCTCTCTTAGTTCTCTCACAAATAAATTCTAGACTGGGTTTCTGTTTTCCTCAGACTCCCACCACTGAGCATTAGAACAAGAGCACACAGGAGACAACCCAGGGCTAACACCAGGCAGGGAGAATGCAGCAATCTGCTCTACAAAAGGGCATGCTTGCACGAGTGGGAGTGCATGTCTCTTTGCAGCCCTTGTTTTGGAGAGGGGATCATTTGCTGGGGCAGATGCATTTATCAGTGTAGATGTAAGCTGTTGATTAGTCAGTGTTTACTCTCCTGGGGCTAAGAGACTTCTGCAGGCTGCTACCTTAGCACTTGCTCCTGTTGCCAGCTGTTGTGACTGCAGTTTGGTTGCTATGACTTTCCCAAAGTATTAACTCAGCTGAATGGAGTATCTTTTGCCCAGAACCTGCCCAAGCCTGGCTGAAGTTCACAGCCCCCCACCTATGTCACCAGAGAGGCCCAAGCCATAGTACCTTTGTCATGTGGAATGTCTTTGGCAGAAAGAACAGCAGCTGATCTCATTAGAAAGGGTTAGCTGGTTGTGCCTGTCTCTTATAGCTCTATGGCCATAGATTCCAGATTTGGACTGGAAGAAAGAAGTTCTGTGACTTCATTTCCTTAAGGACATGTCCTACCACGAAGCAGTGAATGAACCTAGAGTACGTAAATCCTCCACCACTCTTACTGGAAGTGTGTTCATCATGTTCCTGAGAAAGGGACAGAGCAAGTGGACAAAGCATGGTTAGATCTCAAGGCATTCACTTGATAGAGCCTGACATAATATATACATTTTAGCAGTGGGCTGAAATTGCAAAATGCATAAGCAGTCTGCAGGACAAGGTTTAGAGCAAGAATAAACAGCTTTGGAAGGAAATTTGTCTGTAGAAGGGGGCAGACAGTTTTGTCATCCCTAGTAAAGACATTGAAAGAATAGTATTGTGTAGGATGGTGAGCCATTAGCCAAAGATGTTCAGTTATTAGGTCTGTGTTTGTATTTGTCTCCAGAAACTGAAAAATCTTGTTTCTATTTTATCTGAGGAAGTCAGAATAGCCTACAAACCTCCAGTGAATCTGTTAGATGGAGTTCCTTCAGCAATCACCAGTGGGACTGAGGGACAGTCTGCATAGCTAAAACACAGTACTCAACCAATGTATCTGCATAGCTGTTGGAAACTATGCAGATGTCTGTGGATGGTACTGTATGGCTGTCCTCCACTGACCAGTTTTTCTCCATTCATAAACAAAAATTCATTGGAAACATAATAGGAATTTATGTACCTGACAGGAGATCGAAATCTTGGCTTTCACTCAAAGCCATGTATCACACTGCAGTGCACACTGCAAAAAGGACTGCAACCCAGTCTCTTGCATGAACTCTATTCACAGAGAGCTTGGAACAGACCAGCTTTGATTGTTGGGCCATGCACAGATTTTTGTTCCTTTCTTGATACCATGTATTGCAAGTAGCAGTGGGGCTGCCGTGCCAGGTAACCCTCGTTTCCCACTCCCAGGAGGAACACTGGCAGCAGTGGCAGCAGTGGCAGCTCTCACTAACATTGCTAGAGTTCTGTGTGACTCAGCTCATCCCCAGTCTCCTCCCTCAGCCTTCATCTTGTGCTGCGATGATGGCATGGCTGAGGAGCTGGTGCTATCTCCTCTGTTCAGCTATTTCCAGAACTCCGGTATTGGAACATGTGTTTTTTGGTCTCAGCACTACAATGGTTTTGGTGTGCTGTAATAGTTAGAAAATGGTCTCACAGGCTTCCCTTACCTTCAGTTTAAGAAGAATTTAATTGTACTGTTCAACGGTTTGAACAAAATTATTTAAGAACAGCCAGAGAAGTTAAGTTTATTTTATAGTAAACAGGCAGAAATAAAAAAATCTAATGCTTGAAAGATGCGTACACTTAGGATAGACTATATATGTACTTTACTTCCATTTCTTTAAAATACATAAAAAGAATTTAAAAAGTCTCCCAGTCTATTAACAAGAAGTTTTTGATTCAACTGCTGTCACTAGTTTCCTGTAGACCAATAAAGCCATTTGCTTGTTTGCATGAGCTAAGTAAAAATGTTATTTAACCCTTGGCATAGTCTAGGGTTTGACACCATGCTTTCAGACAAGTAATCATACTTACACCCTCCCTGGTAGGCATTTAGCACCAAAATTACTTTATAATAAATATATTATTTAAATATAGAGCAATTCATTCTTTATTGGTTGGATCCTTGAGGAACATCTCTAGTGATTTTTGTTAGATGGTATCTTCTCTTTGCCATGTAACCATTCATTGCTGGAATTAATTTTGCATCAATTCCCTGATACTAACTATTTCCTCCAAGGGTCAAAGACTGCTGTAGAGGTATAAAGGTTTACTCCTATCCAGCAGTGGTGAGTGACAGGGCTGTTTTCTGTCCTTTTGGAAACCATAACGGGCTCACCATTTCTACCTTGACCTCATCGTGAATTTTTTTTCAATTCTGTCTAAAACAGTTCATGATACTTTTATTGCTAAGGTCTACATGTGGGTGTGGTAATCAAACTTCTACACTGCACTGCAACTTGTTTTATAAGGATACTGAAAGGTAGAGAAAGCAGGTGATACTGGACCTCTGCTCTTTGATCAGACGAAAGGTTAAAGGAGATTTCCCTGTCCATCCTTTCTTGGCTGTGCAGGCTACAGGTCTCTCTGAATTTTCTGGCAAATGTTTTCTAAGAGATTAAAATCACCATTGGTTTTTGAGTCACTGTGTTATGACAGCACTGCAGTTTAGCAGGACTTTGCTATTGCCATAAAAGTGTGGGAACATCAAGAAGATCAGAACACAGGCGGATTTAAAATAGACTGAGGATATAAAAATCTATTAAAGACCTTCTCTCTCCTTCTTCCTCAGAGTGAAAAATCAATAAAGTAGTATAAGCCAGATAGCACAAAATGTACAACTTCTAGACCTCCAATTTATGCACAAAGTGACCTTGACCTATTCTGTAATTTCCAGTCATTAATTTATTATGTACCTCTTCTCACCATATCACTCCAAACCACAATGAAAAACAAAACTTAAGAGCTGGATGTTTCCTTTCTTTTAAAGAAGCAGATTTAGCATGGAGTAAGTTATTATTTACAACAAAGGGTGAATTTTTTTTTCACAATTCACAGTCTGACTAAATAATGATTTACTGTCTAGAAACTAGCTGCAGAATACATTAAGGAATCATATGACTGTAGTGGTTTGGTTCGAAATATCCATTACTTATTTTACTTCTGTGAGATAAGAATTAGGAGAAAGCAAAGCAGGTACAAAACTTAAAAGAATACAAAGAAGTTTATTAACTGACCTAAAAGAAAGTAAAAATGTCAGACTAAACGTTCAGAACACTTCTCTTCCCCCCACCTTTCCTCCTTCTCCCACTGACAACGTAAAAAGACAACCCTTGAGATTTTTTCAGTCAGTTTACCACCTCTATAATAATCTTTTTCAGTTCACTTAGGGAGAGGAGTCTCTCTTGCTCATGCTATGGAGACATCTCCACAAGAACCAGCTCTCTCATGGCTTCAATGTCACAGCGAGACAGCTGCCCAGGTTGGTTCTCTGCTCACATGCGAAAGTCCCTTCCCTTGTCTTGCAGCTTTCTCCACAACTGTTTTCGAGGGTTCAATCTTGAGCTAATGGGGTACCATTTTAAGGATGATCTGTTCAGAAACAAAGGTTCTCTTCACCTATCTCTGGGAGCATCTTTGTCTCTACAGAGGTCTTCTTCCTCCCTGGGAGCAAGGGTCTTCATCACTTTCATCTCTCTCTGTTCAAGCTTCTCATCAAATCACAGCTACTTCAACATTTGCTTATTTCAGCACAGGTACTTTTGCTCACAATTGCAGTTTGAACGCTCCACCCCCCATGCTTTCATGAAATTACAATGGGTACTCTGATGTATCACAGTCCATCACCATAGCTTTCAGCAGATTTTCAGCCTCTAGGTTTGAAGCATCTTCTCTTTTTCCTCTCTCAGGGTTTCAGCTCTTCCTTCTTCACTGACTTTGATGTCTTTATGGTGTTTTCTTCACGTGCCTTCACCTTTCCTCTTCCTCTGACTCGGGAGAGGATTGATGTCATCTGTTCTGGAGAATCTTACAGCACTAAGAGAGTTAATCTCACCCGGGCCTTGCAGCTGGAATTCGCCTTTTGCTGTTGGTCACCGATTTCTGCCGGGTGGCGGCCGGAGCTCGTTTCGGTGTAGCATTTTATTTCAGCGTTTATTTCGGTGTAGCATTTTATTTCAGCGGCTGCACTGGGAGGGGCTGGCCGTGCGCGCGGGTTGTCCAGCGAGCAGAAGTGGCTGAGATCTCAGCCGGGCCGCGCTGAGCAGGGCCTGGCCTGGCCCCCAGTTACCTGTCCAAAAGCCAGCAGCAAGAGAGCTCATAGGAGAGACATTCCAGTCCTCTGGTCATCTTTGTGGCCTCCTCTGGACTTGCTCCAATGGGTGCCTGTCTTTTTATGTTGGAAAGCCCAGAGCTGGATGCAGCACCCCAAGAGGGTTCTCATGAGAGCAGAGCAGAGCGGCAGAATCACCTGCCTTGCTCTGCTGGCCACGCTGCCTTTGATGAAGCACAAGATATGGTTGGCTTTCTGGGCTGCAAGTGCACATTGCTGGCTAATACTCAGTTTTTCATCCCTCAATACCCCCATACCTTTGTCCCAGGGCTGTCCTCAATCCACTTATCACACAGCTTGCATCCATGTTTGCAATTACCCCAACCCAGATGCAGGACCTTGCACTTGGCCTTCTTGAACTTCATGATGTTCACACGGTTTCTCATTCTTCTAGTCAAACTTTTCTGTGTTGAGTTTTCTATGTTGTCTAAAAGTCATCTAATGCCCAGGCCATAGTCCAGACCATTCCTTTCCAGGGCTGATCTAGACCTGTGAGTGCCTCTTTTCATTAGGATCTACCTTCATTTGCCCATTTTGAGCAGTTAGTCCTGTTCTGTCAGTGACATACCTATTGTCGTCAGATTTATTATCCATTTTATTTTGAGGAGCCCTAGACTAGAATTTACAGGAGGTACCACCACCTTTTTCACTTATTACTTGAACACAAGATGAAAACCAATAGGAGGCAAAGATTTCCATCTATTCTTATTCACGGCCTATTCCCCAGCCCCTGGGAAAAGGCCTTTTATGTTTTTCCTTTTCAGTTACATATTTACCAAAAGAGTGGCTAAACTTCAAGAGAAGAGATACAAATAATATTCATCCAGTACAAGTTCTTCACCAACAGAAGAGCCAGATGCTAAACATCTGGCTGGACTACACTCCTGAGCCCCATAAGCTGCCTGCACAGATGATACCAGGGACACACCAAAGAGAGAGGCACCAGCACTCTCTCTGTTGGCTTCCATGTCTCCATTCTGACAGAAGAATTTAGGCAATTCTGTTCAGGCAGATTAGATGCTTCTTCACCTTCCCCTTCTTTCAGGAACATCTGCCTAAATGAGGTTGCCTGGGTTAACATCTTGGTCAGGTTATTCTGCCAAGTACGTTGTCTTGATCTTACAACAGCTCCACTTCAATGTGAATATCAAAAAGTCTCGGCACTATTGTGACTGAGAGTGGCAGAAGGTTCTGTTTTCAAGCACAGCTCCTAAAAGCAACTATTTTATTCTGTTAAATTTCAAGTTCTTCACCAAACTGAACAAGCAGGTAGTGTAAAACACAAGGAAAGATATTTTTATATTAAGAGCAGATACTTCCCAGAATTTTCCAAATGTAGTTAAACATCACTAGTGAAGAGCATGAGCAAAAATAGTTACCTGTTATTGATGGTGTGTGCTCTGCAGATGGGAGGCTGGCAGGAAAAGTGTCCCCCCGCATGTATATGGTGGGGTCTTACATGTAAGGGCTCAGAGGGATGTGAACTACAGACAGCCTCAAAACTGTGCTGCATGAATATCTGCTTCTTAAAATCCCCAAATCTGCTCAGAGGTTTGCCCTCATTTTCAACAGGTGCTGGATCATGCTCCCTGAGAGTGCTTAAGAGCTGCTCTGCACCTCCAGTACAAAGTGAGTGCATTCATACTGGGAGCCCTGTCACTCCTATTCACTGCCTGATGCACTAAACCCCAGGGAAGTTGTTTCTGGGTCAGTGTCTTGTGCAGTTTTTCCAAAATCCTGGTCAGGAGTATGGAGGGGAGAGACTAAAGACTTGCCAAATGTTTTCTGATTCCCCTCCATCCATATGCTGGTTAAAATCCATAGAGGTTTTATCCTTCAACCTAGCCTTCTGCTGCAGTATTGATTGGTGCTCCCCCAGAATTTGGGGATCTATAAATCACACATATCTTTCACTTTTACTGTCTAAATGGAAACAGCATATGAAAAAGATATGTGTCTCTTTTTGTCTGACCCAAATGAAGTTTTGCAGGAAGAGCAGCATCAGGCCCACACTGTTTACATTTTCATTCCTGATGAAGGAATGTCAAAACCTAGTTTTCTTCAAAGGTAGCCACATGCAAAAACAGGACTGCTCTGGCTGTCTGGAAACAACAGGTATAAATAACCTCCGGTGTCCTACAAAGCAAGAGCCTGGAAAGGCTCCTTGGATTGTTTTCTGCACATCAGCCTGTGAGCTCTGGGTGTTTTAATGCTCTGTTGATGCCACAGGAGCTGATAGAAGCAGGGACAGATTACACTGAGAAGGAGGTAAACAAGTTGTTTACAACTCAGTGAGGCTGCAGTGTATCCTCCTTACATCGGCTGAAAGGCAATGAGGGCTTTGGCCACTGGGCTGCTGATGGGAAAGGATCCCTGGAGCTGCCAAGCTCTGGATCCAGAAATGTCTGTGGGGCTTCAATAACAGGAAATCACGTGTGCTGTCATTATCAGCTGCTGAGCGAGACAGATGCACCCAGATCAATATCGGTATCCGATATCAAAGAGCTATTGTGACGATACACAGACTTTTGAACTAAACAACAAAACTATTTTAGATTATTAGGGCTGGCAAAAATCCCCTGACTTTCTCTTTTCTGCTTTGTTTTTGTTTTTCCTTTCTGAGGCAGTGGATTCATCACAATTAAAGGAACTGAAAGTCCTCTCTACCCAAAGTAACTTTGATCATTATTGATCTAATTAAACTCTGTTTGCTTAAGGTTGCAGTGGGAAAAGGCTGCCAATCAGCAGTCTTCCCAATTCTCTTCCAATAGTAAGGGGTATCTGTTCGCTCAGCTGGGGAACTGGAATATCCTTCAGCATAGCTGAAACCGGAGTAAGTTTCCCTTATTATGCCATGTTTTATGCTGTCTAAAAATACAATTTTGGAACAAAGAAAAACATCTCCAGGGCTCTTGTTCCAAACAGGACTTGGGCACTGGAGAGGTTCTGCGCAGACACAAGTGCCCTCCCTGCACTAGCATTAGAGCCGTGGGGGTCTTGGTCGAACTATCACTGCACAACAGTGGTGATTACTGCATTAGGCTTTCTGTTCCTTGTCATTTGTGTTGTCAAATAAAATACTTTTGTAAACCTATAGGGGGTTTTTTATGTTTACATACATTTAAACGTTACAAACGTGTTTGTAAACAAGCAAGCAATTTTAGCTCTGTGCAAATCATACCCTAAGCGATGAACTCTGTTTTACAGGGAAACATCTCTCTCCTGATACTTCAGCCCCATTTTTTCTTTTAAACAGCTGGTAAATAAGGATATTTTTGAAGGGTCTTTTTCTCTTATGCCTTTAAAATCATTGCAAGCTGTAGCAGAGAATTCAGTCGTGCTCAGGCTGGGTACTTTCAGAGGAAATTTACAGGTAGAATCAGGGAGCTTATTTCATAGTCCAAACAGAGATATTTTTGTTATGCAAGGACAGCCGCTTCAGAAGGATTCCTAGGATACTTTGGCCCCTCTGATTTCAGATAGAGAAGAATCTGTGACACATGAGAAATGCACCGAGGTGGATCACGCACTTCTTTCCATTGCTTCAGCTGGGTGACTGCTGTGCTATTGGGACTTCAGAAAAGAGCCAACAGATAAAACAGATATTTGCCTTCTGCCAGTTCTGCTGATGGCTCAACTGCTTGCATTACACGCTCTAGCTTGTAATTGCATTGCTGTGTTTGCGTGTGTATGTAAACTGCTCACATAATCTTGCATATCCTGATAATAGCAGCGTATAAGGATGAGATGGTACAGTCTGCACGCTAGCCCATATATACATTTCTCTTAAGTGTAAGTCAGGTGCTTGAAGGGAGATAAGCAGATTTACCACAGGAAAAGGTCCAGCCTTGATTTTGTTCTGGTCTGAGGTGTGGCATTGTGTTGAGGGAGGTTTGCAGTTTTCACTCCCTTTGGCTTTGTACCAGCAATCAATCAGAGCATGAAAGACTGTCTCTTTTCAAAGCTGGGAAGAGACTTGGGAGTGGTAGCAGAGATGAAGCAAGGGCTTTTCTCATCCATCCACAGCTGAAGCACTCCTTCACTACTTTTTAAGATTATGCCTTTGGCAATCACCTGCCTTTCAGGCAGTCCTGCCTAGTTTCCAGTGCTCCTTCTGCAATAATTGAATGGGGGAGATGAGATAGACCGGCTGCTGTTTCCTCTCTGGCCGGGAACTGTTCCGCAAGGAAAGAGTTAAAGCGCACAGCTCCCGGCGCTGCCCGCAGCGGAGCGCCTCTCCCCGCGCCCCCGGCCGGCACCGGGCGGAGAGAGCCTCGGGAGTACAAAGCTTGTCTCCCGTGATAAGATAGACGAGTCCTTAATGCAATTCCTCAGATACCCAGGGGGATAGCCATAAATGCTGCAGAATAAACAAACAGAGGGAATGTGAATGGAGGCAAAAGATGGACCCTCCCCGAAATCCCCCTCCGGCTTGCTCCGAGCTCGGGCTGCGGGGTCTCGCCCGCCTCCTTTGGATGCACCGGTCTATTTTTACAGCAATCTGAGAGCCCTGGTTTCCTCCGGCAGATCCACCACTAATACTATTACCCGACAGGAGAAAAGGAACGAAGTTGCTAAAATAACTGCGCATCACCGAAATAGAAGGAAAAGGCATTTTAGGTCATGCAATCCGTGCCCTGGACGGCAAAGGTTGCTCCCTACAGAATAAGTCTGAGAGGACTGTAGATCAGCTTTACATTGAGGTATTGTCTCCTGCTGAGGAGGGTTTTCAGTCCGTTTGGGTGCCTTTCTTTTTTTTTTCTCTCTTTTTTTTTTTTTTTTTTTTTTACTGTAAGAGAAACACTGACCAAAATCATAGTATGAAGTAGCACAGCTTCATTAGTAACCGTTTATCCCAGGCAAAACTTAGTTTCTTTTCCTTTTCTACTTTTTTTGGCTGTTTTTATGACATAAAATCTTGCTCTCTGCAATGTAGAAATGTACTGCAAAGTCATTCACACAAAATGTAATAAAGTCAGCTTATTGTTTCCCAGAAGAAGATTATGTTTGAATTTCTCTAGTCTCCTCTTTTTATTTAACCTGCTGTCTGGTTCACTTTGGCAGGATTCAGCTGTGAAAGTCACACAAGCCCTGACTACCCTCTCATAATCATACGTTTCAGACTGTTAACGTGTTTCAGTCAGTGAAGCAGATATTCCAGGGCTTCTCTGATCCACTTTAATTGTTGTAAAAGTTGATGGTCATCAAGTGACCCTGTCATTCCCTGAGTGCTTACGTGGCCAGTTATACCCAGAACAAACTTCAGTGTGTGTCCTGCCCTTCTGACTACTTATTCTCTCAATTCTTCATCTGTGAGGATGGCAATCACAAGGAAGCCAGCCAACCTGACCAAGGAAGAATCCTCTCCATGGCGAAGCCTAGCTGGAACCCCTTGAACCAGTGAAAGAAAACTGGAGAGAGAGATGGAAAATAACATCTGAAATCCTGGTGTTGCCAAGATTTCCTGTACCTCAGCTGAGATGATTTCAACGTTACAGTTACACCTGCATTCCCCGATCTGAGAGCATTTCCACGTTTCTGAGCCAGCGTATGTGCTCTGGCCATATCCTAACTTCTAATTCTACACCAAAGCCAGACCTGCACACCAGCTTTCTCCAGCCTGCTTCTGTGTGTCAATGGAAATGAAATCCTGTGGGTGAGGGCTGGCTGGGAATGATGGCATGCTCCTGATGGCAGTTGTCCACCCCCATGGAGCACAGGAGTGCTAAGTCTAGGTGTGAGTCTTTCCTTCTGTCCCTTCTGATTCAGTGGAAAGGCAAACAGATTAGCTTAAATAATTGGCTCTTTAGAGCTGTTAGACTTCAAAATGGAACAGAGAAATAGTGCTTGCAGACTCAGGAGCAGGTAGGAGGTAGTTTAAGAAGCTGCTTCTTATCAGCTCTCAGCTATTGGTTTCTGCCTCCCAGCTGAGGCAGTGCCTGACTGTGCCCTAATTTGGATGTGATAAGGTTGGGCCAAACCTTATGAAATCCAAATGTGCAAAAGCCATCAGGAGAAAAGTCTTCAAAACTTTTTTTTGTACAAAGATTAAAAACCTGTATCATCAGCAGAGGAGGGAGTTTTGAGGAGAGAGCAGGAACAGATTACAAACAGCACACCTCTGCCATTTGAGATAAGGGAAATACCCTTTGTTGTTTGCAACTCAAGGCTATAGTACCTTTGACAGGCAGCAGAACATTTCTGATTTACTGTAATAGAGCAGTGGTAAACATGCTATATAGGTAGAGTGTTAGAGTGTTTATCTATGTGGTAAGTTTTTCAGTTCTAAAAAATATTTTTTTTCCAAATCTAATCAGGTTTACAAATAAGATAACAACATGGGGGGTATGTTACTATGGGGCTGGATTCTGAATTAAACATCTTTATATTTAGGAAAGAAACAATAGCCAAGAGACTAAATTTAGAAGATAATTTGTAGTATAAGCTCTATGGAGTGTCAAGAGAAGGTAGAAGGGAAACAATATTTAAAACTATTCCTTCAGCTGGAGACTGCTTGTGATAACTGCATAGTTATCATTGAGAGCACTAGTCCCAGTAGAGGACAAGGTGACCTGAACCCTGCTAGAAGGTGAAGAGCAGAAAAGTGAGGCAGTAACTGTGAACAGCAAGGGGAAGTCAGGATATCAGAGCATGCACAGGCACAAGAGAGTTAGAAAAAGAGTTGAAGAGGAAAAAGCAGTGACAGCAGGTCTATGCTGAACTTCTCAACAAGTAGTTACAGATGTTCAATGGGAGAGAGAGCTAAGTATGAGAAGGTGGAAGAAGACAAAGAAACTTACAGAGACTGGGACAAAGCAATGGGGGTTAGATACTACCATTGTAAATTGAATGATGAAATACTAGCGACCAGCCAGAAAAGGACGTGGAAAGACACTTATAGCAGAGGAAGCTATCTTGTGCTGAACTTTTCCCAGATGGTTTCAGCGGCTAGGCATTTGGCAGAAAGGGGAGTTGAATATTGCTGAAATTTATGATAGGATATTTTCTAGGGTTTATTTAAAAAAAGGAAAGAAATGCGGAGAAATGCATTTATGTCTTCTACAGCTATTTTTTCTATAAAAGTGTGACTTAAGCCCTTTAAATTTCTGTTTGTACCAGCACTCCAGTGACTCACAGGGTCCTTCTAAGTAGCTAGTCTGTAATAGCTCTTTCCAGGCATCTGCTCAAACTGTATCCAATTAAAAAAATAGATATGGGAACAAACTGCTCCCAGTTTCAGATGGCTGGCAGGTATGGATTCTACTTTCATAAAAGGCTTATTCCTGTGCTCAGTTCTCTTTATGGCAGCTCAGGAAAACGATATCATGTAACTTTCAAGTCATATAACCTTTAAATTTATTTAACGTCATCTGCAAATAGCATTAGAACGACCTCAAGTCAGTAAAGAAAACAAGATAAAACATCTCAGAAACCTAAAATGTGGTGACATACCTCATTAGGAAATACTGCCAAGAGTTCTTGTGAGATAAGTGCATCACATTTCATTGGTTTTGGGGATAAATTATATTGATTTCTGCTAAGGTTAACAGACTTCTTGTTTTCAGTAACCACAAAACAAAAACAAAATCTTTATCAGTGGTGATACCTTCCGCCCCATGAGATTTGGGAAAAAGCTTGGAGGCTCCCTTTCTTAAGATCCATTCACACGTAGAATGGTGCAAGGTGTGGAGCTCTAATAATGGCATAAAGGTGGAATTTTTGGCACATAAATGTGCTAAGGCAAACTTTTACTCTTGAACCTCCCTGCAATTTGCAAGAGCAAATGCTGCAGGCAGTGGAGCAGCAACAGTGGGGCAGGCAAGTGTTAGAATTCACACTTGTAAAATTTGTAGGGACCAATTGGTTTTGCAGGTGTACTGCCTAGCACTTGTGTACACCCAGTTGCTGGAGCAGATAATGTGTGAACTGGGAGCTGGAATGAAGGTTGGGAACTGGGCAGTCAATACCCACCCTGGGGCTACAGCAAGGGGCCTGCCTTGAGAGGCAGAGCTCTTGGCTCTGTCTGTAAAACAGACCCTTATATGGTGTCCAGCTTGGCACTCTGAAATGTAGGTATCTCTAAACACTGCACTTTCTTAAAAGGTTAGTCAGGAAAAAATGCATATCCTTAGAAAATGTGTACATTTAAGATAGAAGCCTGGTATGAGGTCTTTAGCTAATGTAACTCATAATGACGAGTCAGACACTTTTCTTTTAATTGTCAGACATAATCTCCAGCTCTGTATTTACTACCCATCTGCTCAGAGGGTTATACTTGTTAGCAGATTTACTGGGGGAGTGGAGCAGGGAAGAACAGGAGTGGGAGAGGTGTTGGAAGGAAACAGGAGCCCCTCCTGTGGCTGCTAGGACTGAAGAAGCCCTTGTCACTGTGCACAGCTCCTTTCCCTCTTCAGGCTGCAGATGAAGGGAAGTGCAGCTTCTTTTGAAAATCACAAGACAAAACTTTAAACATTAGATACTCTCTGGTCACAAATTAATTATCCTTCATTTTTTAACGTTCTCAGAAGCACGAGTTTGTAAATGAATAAATACATTAATTGATCATTTCCATTTTTAATGCTGACTGCTATTAAGCATGATACAAATTGATCATTGGTATAGCAATGTTTAGAAACAGTATTTCATTAGACTTTTCTGGCTGCTGTCTTTGTTTCCATTTCTTATGTTCTTTCCTAATAATTTTTACTGATCAGAATGAGGAAATCACTCACTGATTTCCCCTTTATAATGGATTTCATAAACATGGCTTCCTGTTAAAAATATATAATTATAAAATAGTTTACTGTTGATTCTTAAAACTGATCACATAATTTTACTCCATCTATCAGTGCCAATTAAGCTTCATAGCACTAACAGCCTTTAGGTATCAGAATGAAAGAATCTTTGGTTAGGTGTAGCTTATTTGATCAGTTATCCTTTACAGTTTCAGATAAGCTCTGTATCAAAAGTTAAATAGCTTAATGAAGAAGAAGGAAGAAGTGCAATCATTTTACATGCTTCTCCCTAACACTGAACATCTGAGGACAGCAGCTATAACATACCATAACATTCTAATAATTCTGCATGAGAAAGAGCTACTTTAAGATTCTTCACAACCAAATCTCATGTGAAATATAGCTGTGAATACACAGATCCAAATCCAGGATATACAAACCCTGCTGCGTGGAATGCTTTGTCACTTGAACCTCCATATGCTGCAGATCTAGTTTAGGGGTGGGAGGGGGGAATATGCTATCTATTTGCTTTCTAAATAGATACCAAGCCACTGAGAAACTGAGTGTAATAACTCATTTTGCAGTCAGGCAAACAATTTTGTGCAAAACCCATGCCACCCCTCTCACTGCCCATAGTGGTGAAGAGGCAGAGTGGGGCCTGGCTGTACCATGGTGCCTGTGCTGCCAGCCCTCCCTCCGTGTAAACAGCACGGGGTCAGAATGCTGATGGAATTTAGGTTCATGCTGATGGAATTTGGGTTCGGGAGCCAGCCTTTGAGGGGAGCGGGAAGGAGCAGCTGCTTTGTGTGACGGGCTGTCATACAGAGCTTACTTAGCTCATTTGAAGCCGGGGAACCTTCTAAGGCTGCAGAGGCTCCCCAGGAAGCTTGCAAGGCTCAGGAGTGAGGCTGGAGGGGAGCTGCCAGGCAGCTCCTCCTCGGTGGTGAGAGCAGCCGTGGATGCCACGTGTTCGCAAGCAATACGATGCCGACACATCTCGCCCTTGCTGTTGTGTGGGGAAAAGCAGACTCAAAACACATATGGCTTCTGTTCCTCCTTCAGAATGCAGCAATTCACATGCAGAAATACCATGTGCTGCTGCACTTATGGTAATTTAACGTTTTTACATCAATCTTAAAACTGTTTTCAGTGTGTGATGGTAACTCTAGTCCTGCTTTTTGCATTTCCACTCAATTTGACACAAGAATCCTACCTAGGCTTTCTTTTAAACTTTCATGGCCAAGTCATCTATCAGGATTGAATTAGTTTCTAGTGACCACGTTTTGTTCAGAGCATGATAAGATACCTGCTCTTCCCAGCTGTGTCCCATGGACAACTCTATGCTGATACTCACCAATAGATAAGAATTGAAAATAACTTTCTAGCTGAGTGCTCATGAGGACAAGTCAGAAAGACTGTCTATAAATCAAGTTAATACTTTCACCTTCTTTGCAGATTTATCTCATTTTAAGATATCCTGTATTGCAGAGAGACTTCCTTAAATTGATTGGTGAGAACATCATATTCCTTTGGGACAGCAGCAAGTGTCTCATTGTTCCTTCACTACTGGTCTGTGTCATTTTGTGAAAAAATGCAGTCTTGATTCTGAGTTTCCTGGAGCTCTATCACATAATGTTTGTCACACATTCAAGCTAAAGCTCTGCACCTGCAAATTCTACTTAAAAGAGGGAAAATACAAGGAAGCCTATGTTACACACACATTAACCCGGGAGAAATAAATTTGACTAAATTGCACCAAACTGTCATTTTTTTGCTACCAAAAACATTTTGTGCCTGAAAACAGATCTAATTGTCAGAACTCTTTGAACACAGTGAATAACACTTTAAATAGCCACTGATCTTCATATCATTAGTTCTGTGTAAAAGAAACTGAAATGCCCTTTAATTATCCAGCTGCAGGAATATATAAGATGGTACTAAATTTTGCTTAAGTACAGACTATTGCCAAAAAGAAAGCCAAAATACATAATTGCATTGGCATTAGCATTCTACAGTTGTATGATATCAAACTGCACAATGGCTGGAACATTCTGTGAAGGGCAATACTGTCTGGGTAATGTAGCAGAAACACTTATCTAATAGCATGCCCTCCTGTGCCCTCTGTCAGGGCGCCAGCACATTAGTCCTATTATCAGCCTCCAAATACTGGAGGCTTCCACATCGCTGCTGCTGCCAAAAGAAACAGTCTTCCCTGTTACAGGAGCAAATGTCTGTGCACATAAATGAAACTGAAGAGTAATTAGATTACAGTGTTTCCAACTGACCCCCATGCAACAAAATATTCGGGCTCTCTAATTTACATTAATAAAGATTCCACTACATTTACAGCGTGTTTGGTTTAGTTCACAGGTCAGGCGTTTTCCATAATACATTCTAAACAGACTATTTCAGTCAAGTAGGGAAGAAATGTCGAGGTGACTGCTCGTAATTATCTTTGAAAACACTGTTTGTCTTTTCCTTCCCCTGCATTATGCAGGTTTTTTTACATGGGGTTAGTATTTGATGGGCTCAGGGTTTGTTTATTTATTTGCTTTCCAATTTGAACTGAATAGGTAAGAAAATGAGAAACAGTAAAAAATACCCCTCCAACCACCACCATCACCACCACCACCACCAAAAATCCATCAGTTATTTAATGTATTTAACTCCCTCATTAGGAACGCATTACAACAGTCTGTCATCGTGTGACAGGCATATCTGAAACAATTCCAATTAGTACAAGAAAAGGGGAACCAGGTTTTTAAATGAGATCTAAACTCCACACAAACAACCCCCTCACCAGCCTCAAATTAAAGGAGATGCCTTGCTTTAATTATTTTTAACAAAACAAAAGCCAGAATGCACTTTTCAGGAATAAATCTGTTTATTGATAAGCACTCTCATCAATATCTTAGAGTAAAAAACATCTGTTCATTGGAGGACATGTAGCTGAATTCATATTAGCTTGTTTAAACAATCTATGTAATACTGAGCCCATCTTTTTTAAAATAAATCAGTGATCAAAGAAGACAAGAGCCAAGGGAGGCAAGTTTTTATATGGTTTAGATTTTATGTTTGTAAAATTCCAAAAAAATTTCCTGAAACCTGGAATAATATTGATACCTTCATTGTTTTGTTTCAGTTTAAACAATTCTTCATAATTTGAAGAATTTGTAGGTGAGGAGAAACAAAACGAAGTATTTTACTATTTTAGATTAAGGATTGCCATATTTATAAGATGTTTCCATCCTACAAACTATTCCTGGAACTTTTCATGGGAAAAAACAATTCTGATGCAAATAAAAGCTGTCAGGTATCAATCTGTAAATTGCTGTCACTTGTCAGAGAT
>NW_008238464.1:8747829-8752567 GCF_000691975.1 Corvus brachyrhynchos
GAAAGACAGCTTCTTAGGTTATTTGATGAGTTCATTTTAAAAGAACCAAGGGTTCAGCAACTAATTTATTTACAGTGGTGAATTATGTTTCTGCAATCTTATGAAAATATGTGTTAAACAATAGTGTAATATGACATGACACCTTTTACACACATAGCTGTGTTGTGACTTTAAAACGGTTCTTTTATATGTTTCTGAGTGTGTCATTATTGACAGTACAGTTACCACTGTTACCTTGCATTCATGTGGCTTCAAACCTGCTCTTAAAATAACTGAGAAATTTATTTCTCGCTTTTTTGCCCTAATCTGCTTTAATACTGTGAACAAGCTGTGGGTACTGGAGAACACCTTCTCTTTCTTTAAAATAAACCTTTTTTCAGTCACAGGAAAGGCTAGTAAGGTGTCAGAAACAAGTTACTGAGAGCTAGCAGGCCTTGGTATTATCCAGTGATCTGGAAAAGACAAGAAAAATGCATTGAATTACAGGTTAAGGGTAAAGCCTTCCTTATCTGAGCAACAATGACTTTGGAGAAGAAAGAAAAAGAAAGAGAGAAAGAGAGAAAGAGAGAAAGAGAGAAAGAAAGAAAGAAAGAAAGAAAGAAAGAAAGAAAGAAAGAAAGAAAGTAAGAAAGAAAAAGAGAAAGAAAGAAAGAAAGAAAGAAAGAAAGAAAGAAAGAAAGAAAGAAAGAAAGAAAGAAAGAAAGAAAGAAAGAAAGAAAGAAAGAAAGAAAGAAAGAAAGAAAGAAAGAAAGAAAGAAAGAAAGAAAGAAAGAAAAAGAAAGAAAGCCAACATATTTATTAACTCTCCTTCATAGAACCAACGCAAAAGCACTGGATCAGCCTCCCTGTTAATCACTTCTTTAGAAGAATGTGCAAACACCTCACTTCCTAGCAAATAATTCCATGCACACTGCAAGGGATGAAACCTGATTTCCAGTGATTCCTGCTCATAGTTTTAGTTTCCCATACAGAGGCTGCACTGCCAACACAGTGTTACCTCCTCTTCTCTTTTGCTTTAGTTACCTCTGGCTATTTCCATACCACCTCCTGCATTTAAATCTCAGCACCTCTTCCCTTCCTTGCAATACATACAACTTTTGATATTTCCTATGCACACCACAATATCTGCATACTTGTTCTTTGTACAGCCTGGGACAATAACTATGGCTGTAGTGTTTTAAGACTTGGTCTTTGGTAGGACAGCAAACTAAAAATGCACTTTTAAAATTTTCCCTTGGCAGAATGAAGTGCCAGGGATAATGCTGAGGAGATGTCACCAACAGTGAAAGTGGGAAATTTATGTTTAATTCCTTGTTCTGCTCCAGATATTCAAAACATCCTTCAACAAGTTATTTGACAAATGTTTTCTATATGAAACAGGAACATAAGAGGAATTTTATGCTTGCTATACTTCCAGTATTGCACAAGGATGACTATGGTGATGAGGGACAGATCAGTGAAAATGCACATAGGGAATGCCAGACAAGTAGAGAAAAAAACCCAACAAACCTGATGATTCTATCTTCTAAAGAGGAACTGGGTTAATATTTAGGAAAATCTATTTGCAAATGAGTATGTTTCATCCTGCTATGTGTAGACTAAAGTATTTTCTTTGCCTACGAATATTCATGCAATCAATTTTAATTCACCTGGAGGAGTGCATTTATCGTAACAGAGATGGAAATTCATGTGTGATACAGTATTTCTGACTAAATAATGCAAAGACTCACTCAGGCTGTTCTCACCTAGATACTGGATGCCACTCAGTTGCATGATTTAAGGATGTGGATATTCTGAGATGAGAAGAAGAGCAGGTGCAAATGCCAGTGGCTCTCAAGGAACCTCAGATACATCACCCAGCTCAGGCAGGAGCAGCAAAGGGAGGTGGTGTAACACAAGGACAGTGATGGTGTAGTAGAAAACTCTCTGTTCCAGTGACACATTTAATGTGTTTCAACCTCAAATGCAGCATGATGTGCCTGTAGTGTGGTACAGTACCTAGGGAGAGGGATCAGTCTCTAAGAACAGCTGGATGCATTGTGTGCTGAGGTCTGAAATGATCTTCACACTTCTGTCTCTCTGCCTGCAGGGTGAAATTGTGGCTAGCCCTGCATTATTAAAAGGCTCAAGGTTCTGAATTCATCTTGTGTGATTATGGGATTATTGAGGGAGCCTAAATTAGGAATGTAGCCACTTCACACTCTCTCTACAGTCCTTTCTAACTATGAGATATAGGGATTGTCAGTAGGCAACTTGTCCATGTACTTTTCATTGCTGTACATTGTGTGGTGCTCTTGATGGACAGCCTCTTATCACGTCACCCTTGCACAGTCCACACTGAAGATGGTAGCTTTCATTCAGTCTCTTTTCTGACTGGTTTGAAAATTATTTTTATGCTTTATTCCACACTCCCCAAATCATAGTGTTTTCTTTATGCTAGCCAAGTACCCTAATTTTTATTCTTGAAAATCAGCGTGTGAAATCCTGAAACAGCCCCATTTTGGCATATTCATTTTAATTTACCTACAGAAATAACCCATGCTGTTGCATGCTGTAACTTACTGTTTTTCCTCTGGGCTATTGTTTTGTCAAGCCCCATAGTTACACTCCCATTGGAGACTCATCCATTAGCTCGTTGAGGCAGGAATTACAGCATTTATGCATCTCACATCTTTGTTAATATAACTAATGATGTAGCCAATCACACAGTGAGATATGAGGTTGCTGCAACTGCTTGGTGAAGTGAAAAAAAGCACTCTGAGACCTGAATTTGCACAATAAGATCCAGTTCAAATAAGTCCAGGGTTCTCATTTGTTATGCAATTAATACAAATACACAAAAATTCATAATAATAAAAATAGAGGTGGATAAGGAATTGGCTGGTCACAGTCAAAGAGTTGTGGTCAATGTCTTGATGTCTGAGTGTGACCAGTGACAAGCGGTGTTCTTCAGGGGCTGGTATTGGGACCAGCACTATTTAACATCTTTGTTGACGCACAGTGGGATTGAGCCCACCCTCAGGAATTTTGCTGATGACACCAAATTTTGTGGTGTGGTCAACATGCTGGAGGGAAGTGGTGACATCCAGAGGGACCTGGACAGGCTTTTGAAGTGGACCTGTACAAACCTCATGAAGTTCAACCTGTCCAAGTGCAAGGTCCTACACATGGGTTGGGGCAATCACAAGCATGGGTACAAGCTGTGTGATAAGTGGATTGAGGGTAGCCCTGAGAGACAGGCTTGAGGCCACTGGTGGATGAAAAACTGACTATGACCCACTAATGTGCATTCATAGCCCAGAAATCCAACTGAATCCTGGGATTCATCAAAAGAAGCATGCCCAGAAAGTTGAGGGAGGGGATTCTCCCACTCCACTCTCATGAGACCCCACCTGCAGTGCTGTGTCTGGCTCTGGGGCCCCCAGCTTAAGAAAGAAACTGACTTGGAGTGAGTCCACAGAAGGGCCACAAAAATGGCCAGAGGGCTGAAGCACCTCTCCCATGAAGACTGGCTGAGACAGCTGGAGTTGTTCAGCTTGGAGAAAAGAAAGCTCCAGGGAGACCTTTAGCAATTTTCAAGTACCTGAGGCAGGGCAATAAGAAAGCTGGAGAGAGACTATCAGGAACTGAGTGTGGTGATAGGATGACAGGTAAGAATTCTGAACTGGAAGAAGTTAGATTTAGATTCGATATAAGGAAGAAATATTTTACAATGAGGATGTTGAGACAGTGGGACAGATTTCCCAGAGACATTGTGGATGTCCCATTCCTGGGAGCGTTCAAGGCCAGGTTAGATGAGGCCCTGAGCAACCTGGTCTGGTGAAAGGTGTTCCTGCCCATGGCAGGGTGTTTGGAACTAGATGATCTTTAAGGTTCCTACCAACACAAAACTGTATCTAATTTTATAATAAAATTAATGATCAATGTTAACAGGCATACCTGTTGACAGTTCAGAATGTATAGTCTGGCCAGCTGCAATCTGAAGTGTCCAGATAGGAAATCAAAGGTAATGCTGTAAGCCTGTATAGTGTCTTGATATTTTTACTTAGAAGATGAAATTTTGCAAGTTCCAATTGGAGTTAATATGTGAGTTGTATCAGTGTGGATAATAAATGATGACCTGAACATGCCTGTGGGTGTTGTTGCTTCTCCATTGTGGTTGTTCTCAAACTGGCTGCAGACAGACCTCTTTTCTGAGCAGTATATTCTATAGTTCAATCAGAAGTTTTGACTAAGATAATTATGAATCATCCGATCTGGTTTATATGTTTGCTCAGACTAAATTACCATTTTTGCAGCCTTTTTTCATTTTGTGCAAAAGACAGTCATTTCCTTTCAAATAGATGAGCCTACCAGAAAGTAGATCTCACTTTCTAACTACTGAGCTACACTCTTTTATAAAGATATGGTCTCTGTGTACTTCATGAATGCATAGATGTTTTCAAAAAGTGGTTGTAATGGTGTCATAGGTTAGCAAGCATAGTCCCGGAAGGGACGTCCTTGCTAAGGGGTGCTTACAGTTTCCTCTGGGAACTGATAGAACCTATCAGCTGGCCAGTTTGAATATGGACAATTCTCTAAGCCACTTAAAGTTGTGATCACCTCTGTGATCCACATTTAAGAAGAGGCAAACTCCCCCTCCAAGCTCTCTCTCGTTTCCGGCCCTGGGACAGGTGGCTGCAGGGCCCGAGCAGGGCCCAGTGGGCCCGGCCAGGCCCTGCTTGGGCCGGTCCGGGCC